>NC_067473.1:4594707-4887036 GCF_947179515.1 Apodemus sylvaticus
AACCAAATCCAGTCTTAACCTTTAAAGTTAGCTGTTCCACTGGGCCATGTCTTCTTATTTCCAGATAAATCCAGAGACATTTAGAATTAGCCTGTCTGTGCTTCTGTAACAAAAATGCTCAAAGTTGGATAAAATGCAAATAAATAAATGTCTCAAATTTGATTCGTCCCCACCCCTCCACCCGAGACTTTGTGTAGTGCTTCATACACACTTTAATAACCCACCAGGCCCCATTTGTGTTGCTCGTACAATCATGGGCATTGGCCATCCACTGGCGTGGTTGACTAGCCATGGCCGTACCCTTAGAGTCCTGGTTCTTCCTCCCTTCAAAGCCATCAGCTCCCTGTAGCTCCCTGCCTCCGAATGAAGGAGCCCACCCCTGCACCAAACGGGAGTCATGATTGTGCCCATCTTGTGACGGGCTTGTACAGACGGTGATGGCTCTGTGAGTTGATGACATTGTTTCACACCAGGGCTTGGTCTCTGGGTCAGAGTCACTCTGCTCCTCTTCCTCACGAGTCCTGAGCCTCGGGTGAAGGAGGTATATATGCTTCCCCTCTGTGGCTGAGCTCACCCACTGATTCTCTGCACTTTGGCCGGTTCCTACACTGCTCGTAGAAGGGGTGCCCGCCTGGGGGCCCTGGGGTAAACGTTTAACCGAGAGGCTCTGATGGGCCATGATGGCTTGCTGATTGCTGCGCTGTAAATCCTCTCCGTGTCAGAGTGCAGCATGATGCCAGTTAATGGGGCCAGGAAGAGAGGATTTAGATCCTAGAAGCCGTGTTGGCTACCAGCTCCCTGCCTGATGGGCTCCCTGCCAGGAGTCATCCAGAGGTGTGACCACTCGGCTGTGTACTACAGAGGCCAGAAGTGTGTTGTGTGAGAACAAGGCATGGCAGTGCCCAGGCAGGGAGGGCAGGGCAGGCCCCGGGTGTGGCTGGCCAGTTCCCACCACTAAAGCACTTGGGTTCTCAGATTGGCCCATTCGCACATTGGAAGCAAAGGAGGTCATCTTTAGAGAGTGAGCCTAGCCTCAGGGGAGGGCTCCAGGACAGGATCAGGAGGGGACAAGGGACATCAAGGAGACAGCCTTAGCTGGGTGCTTCGTGGGGCTCTCAAGAGCCCACGGGGAGGATGGACTCGTGGATTGGGAGACTGGAGTTGAGCTCCAGGAGGTGACTGGAGAAACAGAGCTGCTCCTCCTAACTCGGGCTTTAACCCTGTCAGGCCCAGCTCACCTCAGCTCACCCCAGAGGAAGAGCCAGCCACTCAGGGGCTGCTTTTGCACGCCTGACCTGGGAGGAGTATTGCTGCCAGGGCCTGCTCAACTGCATGGTATGGCTGGCGCCAGCCATGTACCTGCTGGTGTGTGCCCACAAGGACACCAGATTTCCAGAGACTGGGCTTACATTAAGGACACTGTCTTCAGTATCCTGGTGTTTTCACTGGAAGAACCCAAAAGCATTTCGACCTGGTTGCTTTTCCACTGAGTATTGTTCCTGCAGGCTTGGGCTTTGTACATTGTAGCCAAGGCACTTCCTGGCTGGCAGGTGGTACCTTGCTTTTCTTCTCCTGTGTGGCTCTGAGGCCTGAGGGCCAGGGGCTGTGTCTGCAGATGCCTGAGGATGGTTGAGACTTCTGTTCTGTCCCCCGATGGGCAAGAAAGGGACACAAGCTTTCATTCGCTGCCATCCACAGCAGGGGACAGCTGGTTTGAGATGTTTAGTTGGGCCGGATTCTTGAGACAGCTGATTCCAAATGAATTTATTTTCTTCATTTAACTAGGAATTAATTAATCTAATAAAGTGGTTCCAGTTCCAGCTTAAATTTCCTTGGGGGACTCCTGGTCGCCTCCTACCAGTGTGCTAGAGAGACTAGTGAGACAGGACCAGCATTTCAAACGTACTGCTTTGGGAGCAAAAGCCTCAGGCAAAAGTCCGTTCATCTTCTTTGGAAGATAGTGGCTCAACTTTACTCTACAAGTTAGCTTTTTTTGGAGGGGTGAAAGATTTATGAGACTCTGGGGGAAATAACAAAGTAACAGCTTTGAAAACCATGGCAACAGCTACAGCCGTGGGATAGATGAACCAGACTGGCAGTAACCCAGTGACATGTTCCTTGGGAATGGCGGGGTGCATCCAGATCCTGCAGAAACTCTAGAGCTCAAAGGGGGTCTGGCGGGCAGAAGTCTTGGGACCTTGCGGAATGAAACACAGCTCCACTGTGCACCAGCTTTCCGAGTTATCACAGGTGCAGGTGTGTCTTCACAGTGATTGCCGTGTGCATGTATGTCCTGCCCAGAGGGCCATGTGCTCCTGTAGGCATGCACACCGGTGTGTTGCTCTGAAGCCCAAGGCGCTTGCCCACTGTTTTTAAATGCTTATGAACTGACCGTAAAGCTATGAGAACATCCCCAGGCCAGCAAAAATGCCGAGTCAGTGCAAAGCATCCTCTAGAAGGCTGGAGGAGAGCAGGGCCATGAAGAGAAGCCCGGAATTTACCTGCGCCCACCTGCATGCTGAAGGCCAGAGTTGCTTAGAGAGAGTTTGACAGATAAGGCATATCTAAGCAAGATTTAAGCCATTGCTGGAAGCCCCCTCCTTCCTCCCGACTGTAACGGCTTTAGCCACAGGAGCTTGGTCCCACTCATCTTAGCCATATCACCGCCATTTCTGACTGCGGTTACTGATGTCCTCCTCCATCATCATCACTACTGACCGTCACCGTTGTCATCGCCCACGCTCACCATCTCCTCCACCACCATTACTCACTGTGGTCACCATCATTACCAACCTTCACCAGTATTATCCACCCTTGTTCATGGTTCTTGTTAGCTACCACCATCACTCACCATCCCGCCACCATTACCGTCAACCATACTCACCATCACTCCCTTGACACCCCTCCAAGGTGGCTCGGCAGGGCTGGGGTCCCAGAACCCATCATCCCCGAGGGCCACTGCTCAGCTGCTGTGCTGGTTTGAATGAGAATGTTCTCCATAGAATCCTGTGTTTGAATCCTTAGTCACTGGGGATTGGATCTGTCTGTCTGTCTGTGTCTCTCTCGCTGTGACTCTCTGTGTCTCTGTCCCTCTGTCCCTCTCTCTCCCTCTCCCTCTGCCTATGGATCATTATGTAGAACTCTTAGCTATTTCTTCACCACCTGTCTCTGCCTGTGTCCCACTGTGCTCACCACCTGATGATAGCTAACGTCTGAAACTCTAAGCAATCCCCCAATCGAATGGTTTTTTTTATAAGAGTTGCCTTAGAACAGTGACTAAGACAGCCACCGTATCAGCTGCTGCCCAGCCATGGCTCTCAGTGGCCTGGAGATGATGGGTCTGCCTCTGCTAGCAGGTGACCTAAATAATGTCTTCTTAAAACTTATCTCAGCGATTACAGATGTAATGCAAAATGTAATGCTAGCAAGGCCTGGCACACAGGTCGAGGCTCCGGTTCAGGTTCACTTTCTGTCAGCGTTCCAGCTAGCTGCTCAAGCCTGCACAGGCCTCTCAGGAGGAAGTCAGGTCCTCCTGCTGAGCCCTGCTTGCTTCTCTCACAATCCCAGGGACCTAGGAGCAGCCCTGCTGCCTGGAGCTGCCGAGCTTGGTTTCCTCTGCCGAGGGCCCCTGGCCAGATGGTGTCAGCAAGGGAGAGAGGCTAGCTGTCTAGCTGTCGAGCCATGTCCCTTTCCGGCTCTGCGAGGGCTTGTTCTAGTGGGTCCATGACATTGCAGCTGAGCTTGGCCTCAGCACCCAGAGGTCACAGACGGGGTGCCAGGCTGGAGTTCTGGATCCCAAAGAAGAAGCAGATGCTGCAGAGACTTCTTGCTCTGGTGGATTCCCAGGACCAGAGGCAGCATTTCTTGACACCCCGCTGGGGGAGTAGCTCTTAGGAGAAGTAGTAGTAAGCATCCAACCATAATTAACAGAATATATGAGCACTGTGTCAGCAGGTTGCGGGATGGAGCTGAATATGGCTTTGCCAAGTAAGCAGCGAGAAATGGGCTCATGGACAATCATAGCCTAGGTGGAGAAACTGAGGCCCAAAGAGACTGGGCAGGGATGGATGGCAGGGGCCATGGATGGCGCCTGTGGTGCTTGCCAGAGCCATCCTGCTTGGCTCCCCATCACGTCTTGATTTCTTCATCCTCTGGAGTTCCCTCCTGTCTTCGGGTTGATCCCTGTAATTGGCTCATGACTGAAATAGCACTTACTTTCCAGCTCTCAGAAAAGCATTTTCTTATGTAGACTCGAAGCCAGCAAACTTGGATTTGGGGGCAGCAAAGGCACAGGGTGTTGTTCCCTTCTAGATTAGGAAAGACTGGTCCGTGCAAGAAAGGCTTGGTCTCCTTGGAGCATCGTGGCCAGTAAGTCAGGTGTGACACACCCCGGAAACTTGAAATGAGGGTGACAGGCTCAGGCTACTCAGCCAGGGTGCCAGAGAGGACTAAGGGAGCAAGGAGTTAAGCCTGGTGGCGGCTCGCCTAGGCCCACCTCCAGGTCTTTGTGACATCTCCCCAGCCCCTCCCCCGTACCCATGGAGAGGAGCTGTTGCCAGCAGCTCTGGCTGTGGGTCTGGTTGGTGTGGCCCTCACTGCCTTCGAAGCAGAGCGACCACCACGAGTGCAGGGGAGACTGGACTAGAACACCTGCCCCTGTGCCTCCTGTCCTTAGAGCCTTGATGATCCCCAGCCAGTTCCCACCACATGGTCCCTCTTCACGGGTCTGCCTCTGGAAGCCTCTCCTCTCAGCCGGTGGCCCCTCCGCTACCCTCTCTGCTGGAGTTGTCCCTTTTGTTTCTCCACAGTTCTCTGTGTACTTTCCCACCTTTTCTTTCCCTTGTCCCCCAAATTATCCCACATGAAATTCAAGGTCATCTCAAAATATTTGGGATATTATTTTAAGGAACCGAAGTTTCTCTTAATTAGAAATACCAAATCTAACCAGTCCCCCTTCCTTGTGGTGAGTCAGGGTAGACTGGTAACATGGGTTTGACCCACTCTGCCCTGCTGTGACCTTCCAGTTGTGATGCCTATAGCAAGGAGAGATCGGTTGTCGGCTTTGTGTAGTCTTATGCTTTTCATGGATGTCTGGAATCCAGGCTAGTGTCAAACCTGCAATCCTCCGGCCTCAGCCAGAGTTTCATAGCCAGAGGTACAGAACCCTTAGGAAAACGCCAGCCATTTGAGGCCTCTGTGTGGGGTGTCTGCCAGGTCCCCTGAGCTGAGCCCTTTGGTGTGAGCCCCCACTCTCCTTCCACCTGTGACTCTTCAGAGTTCTGAATGGACTTGTCGCAGTGTTAAGTGAAACAGTCAGTTGCTAGGTGACAACTGTGGGTGCACGTAACTTAGGGTTTAACTGAACTGACATTAGCGTGCCAGTCAGGCAGTTGGCAGGACTGCGGGGGGCAGGCATGGAGACTCAGGCAGAAAGAGCTAGAGAGGGCTGTAGTGGGGCTCGGCTCCGTCCGTCCCCATCAGTGATGAATATGACCTCATCACTGGCTGCTGCTCAGCTACTCTGTACTTAAGTCACATATTCTTCAGGTGACTTTAGCTTGTTTCCGCGCCATCCATGTTCTGTTGCTGTAACAGAATGCCCGAGACCGACTGCTAATTAATTACAAAATTATTAATGACTACAAAGAAACCTCCTTACAGTGTTGGGGGTTGGGAAGCTCCAAGACTGAGCAGCTGCACCCAGGGATGGCCGCCTTGCAGATAGGCACACTGTCATGTCCCGAGGACACACAGCGCTGACAACACACTCCAGAGACCGCACCCTCCCCTCCCACCGCAGCCTTTCATCCACAGAGCAGATTAAGGCAGTCACAGGAGCAGAGCCCTCTCTTCACAGTCCCCTTTGTCCTGGCCAGTTTTATGTCACTTTGAGACAAGGTAAGGTCCTCTGAGAAGAAGGGACCTCAGCTGAGAAAATGGCTCCAGAAGATAGGGCTGAAGACAAGCCTGTAGAGCATTTTTTTAAAAATTAGTGATTAATGGAAGAGGGGCCCACCCATTGTAGGTGGGGCTGTCCCTGAGCCAATGGTTTCTATAAGAAAGCAGGCTGAGCAAGCCATGGGGAGCAAGCCAGTAAGCAGCGCCCCTCTGTGGCCTCTGCATCAGCTCCTGCCTCCAGCTTCCTGCTCAGTTTGAATTCTTGCCATCTTCCTTCAGAGATGAACAGGATGTAGAGACATAAGCCAAAAATAAACCCTTTTCTCCTCAAGTTGCTTCATGTTTTTTCATCATAGTGATAGCAGACCTAACTAGGACCCCTTCAAAGGTCCTGCCTCCCAATACCAGGAACACAGAAAACCTTCAGGGTATCAAGTTTCTAAAACTAGAGTTCTGGGAGACAGACTCTCAGGCCAGTACACTAAAGTGACAATTTATGGGAGGAATCAAGACACAGAGGCCACCTCAAGCAAGGTTTAGTTTAACAGAAAGCAGGTCAGTGGAAGAGGGTGGGGAACCCCAAGACCGGGTTCTGAACCCCACGTTGATCTTCAGTCATACCAAAAGGTACAACCTGAACAGGCCAGAGGACCCCATACTCACACCCCTTTCTGTGCCCAACTGGAGCTGCATCCAGACAGGAGGCCAGAGGTTGGGTGTGTTGGGGGTGCTACTGTGGTTCATATTTGTTCTGTACTTGCACACACATACACACACACACACACACACACACACCCCAATGGAGAGTGATTGAGAAAGGTACCGTCATCAACCTCTGGCTTCTATAGTTAGGTGTCCATGCACATGTACAGACCAACATGCATGTATGTGCACACACACACACACAAACCATAGAGTTCTGAGTGAGTTAGCCAGTGTGATATGCCTTGGGTCTTGTGTCTTTCCAAAATTAGACTTGTTTGTTGGTCCTTCAGCTTGGGTACACCGGTCCTTGGAGACATGCTGTGGCTTCTGTTTGGCAGCGCCCATCCTGGGATGTCTCCCTTCTTGGTTGTACCTAACCTAAAAGGGACAAGGCTGCCCTTCATGGGTCAAGATTCTGTTTTCATCATGGAGCATGCCTGGCTGTCTTGCCTCACGCTAACCCCAGCCATCCCTGGCAGCAGTTCCCGGTCTGTGAGAGCCACGCTAGTCAGGGAACCTGGCAAGTACCAAAAGTGTCCTAACTCAGACCAGAGAAGAGGGGATGACGCCAGCGGTAGGATTCAGAGCCACTAGCTGTGAGTTTGTCTGTTGTCTTAGTCAGGGCTTCTATTCCTGCACAAACATCAGGACCAAGAAGCAAGTTGGGGAGGAAAGGGTTTATTCCGCTTACACTTCCACACAGCTGTTCATCACTGAAGAAGTCAGGACTGGAACTCAGGCAGGTCAGGAAGGAGGAGCTGATGCAGACGCCATGGAGGGATGTTTCTTACTGGCTTGCTTCCTTGCTTCCCCTGACTTGCTTACCTTGCTCTCATATAGAACCCAGGACTTCCAGCCCAGGGATGGCTCCACCCACAAGGGGCCCTCCCCTCTTGATCACTAATTGAGAAAATGCCCCACAGCTGGATCTCATGAAGGCATTTTCTCAACTAAAACCCCTTTCCCTATGATAATTCTAGCCTGTGTCAAGTTGACACACAAAACCAACCAGTACATGTGTGCATTGGCTTTTCTTTGACCAGTAGGCCATGACGATTTAACAATGCATCTGGATTGGAGGCGGGTGAGGTGCCCAGTCTTGGAAGTGGGTCACAAAGAACAGCCACACATTGCATCTTGATTTTAAAGAGAAGGAGTGCCCCTGGACCAAGGTGCTAGCAAATTATAAGCAGGTGCAGCTGCAGCTGTTGTAGAAGGGGCTGGGAAAAAAAACCTATTTTGGATTCGTGTCCTACAGCTGGGGCAGCTTGACCTCAGAGTGGGCAGGTACATGAAGCAGTGTGCTCACATACTGCAGGCCCTAATTTTGGTATTTTTGAGCAGCTGTGGACAGAGATGAGGGTGGTGGTGTAGAAAGGAAGGCAGGAGGGAGCTGGGGGTGTCAGCTAGTTGGTAGAGTGCTCCCCCTAGCATACACAAAGTTCTGTTGCCAGCATGGTGTATACCAGACCTGGTGATTCATGCTTGTAATCCCGCACTGGGAGGAATGAGCAGAAGCTCCTCAGCTAGTTAGTGAGTTCAAGTCCTGCCTGGGCTACAGGGGAGAAGGAAGGGAGAGAGGGCGCGGGGTCTGATTTGTTAGAGACATTCTAAGAATACACTACTACAGATTAAACAACCACCTGCTACCCAAAGCAAGATCCATGTCTTGCCCTCAGCACCCTGAATGTGACCTTACTTGAAAGGGGTGTAACTGGGTAAGTGCATGGCCCCAATCCTGACAGACTGCAGTCCTTAGAAAAGGAGGACTTGGGGAAGGGGGAGTAGCTCTGTGGGTAGGAAGGAGCATGTGTTAGGTCGGGTTCCTATTGCTGTGAAGAGACACGGAGACCACAGCCGCTCTTATAAAGGAAAACACTTACTTGGGGCTGGCTTACAGGTTCAGAGGCTGAGTCTGTTGTTGTCATGGTGGAAGCATGGTGGCCTGCGGGCAGACATCGTGCTGGAGGAGGAGCTGAGAGTGCTCTTCTTGATGTGCAGCTAGCAGGAGACTGCATGCTACACTTATATGCACAGCCTAAGCGTGTAAGACCTCAAGGCCCATGTGCATAGTGATACACTTCCTCCAACAAGGTGCACACACACACTCTTAACAAAGCCACACCTTCTAATAGAGTCATTCCCCGTGGCCAGCCATTCATATACAAGTCTATGGCGGCCGTACCTAACAAACCATCATGAAGCATTTCCCTTGCAAGCTTCTGGACTTGAGTTGGAATCCCAGCACCTACTTAAACAAAGATGGCTTACCAGTTAGAGCGCTGACTGCTTTCCCAGAGGTCTGATTCCCAGCACCCACCGAGTGCTCCACAACAGTCTATAACTACAGTTTCAGGGGATCTGATACCCTCTTCTGGTCTCTGTGGGCACCAGGCATGAACGTAGCACACATATATACATGTATGTAGGCAAAACATCCATGCACATAAAAAAGGTATTTTAGAAGCTGGGCATGGGCATGCACTAACCTCAGTGCTGAGGAGGGTGGAAATAAGAGGATTTGGGGGATTTCTCGGGGTCCTAGTCTCTATGAAAAACCCTGTCTCAAGAGAGTAAGACAGAGACTGTGACAGATGCTTCATGTCCCCCTCTGGCCTCTGTATGGGCACCTAAACATGTTTACATATATCACACACACACACACACACACACACACACACACACACACACACACAGGGGGATCTGGGCACAGACCCTCACATAGGGTAATTCTATGTAACAATGAGGTTGAGACTGGGGGATGGACTGCTTGGTTCCTCTACCCACCAGGGTAACCAGCTGCTGAGCTCTCACGGGTGGAGGGCTTACTGGGATATTCAGTCTTTTGTGCTATCCTGGGACTGTCCAGAACAAACCACCCTTGAGCGCTGGCCACGCTGAGCGAGCGCTGGCCTGGAGCTGCTGTTTGTGTGCCTGCAGTGTTTTGGAGTCACTTTGGGACAGGAAAGGGAGTGCAGGGGTCTTAGGGCAGGAAGGAAGCGTGACCTTGCTGCTGCTAACACGAGCCTGAAACACCTTGTCTGTGATGCAGGAAAGGCCCTCACCTAAGTGTTTGTTCCAATGGAAAGGACACACTGAACAAACACCCAGCTTCCAGCGGGACGGTGACCAGGGGTGGTGGCAAACTGCAGAACAAACGTGGGGAGTTTCCTGCCTCTGTACAGTGTGGCCTTCTGAGTGATCTCTGTTCCTCCTGCAGAGGCAAAGCCATTGTCCCCCTCAAGCCCCTATGGACTTGTGAGTTCGATCCAGCTGAGAGGAAACACACGGCAGTTGTGTGGCCCCAGGATCGAAGGGTTATGTGTGTTTATGCAAAGGTCACCTTTGTCACCTTGTTATTAAGATATTGGGTAGTTGGGTAGCCAGGCAGGTGCGCCAGGCACAGCGGGACACACCTGTGATTACAGCGCCCAAGGTTCTGAGAGGGGAGGGTCCCTGATTCCCAGGCTAGTGACATTTACAGAGCAGGATCCAGTCCCCAAAACAAAAATTTAAAATAAAAAAAAAAAATGGTATCACCAAGGATGCAACCCCGGTAACCCCGGTCCACACTCTCCCGGCAGCAGGTTACCTCATGTTCATAATTACTCATAGAAAGATAGGTGAGAGAAGGAGTGAATACAAGCTGAGCGCCTGGGAGAGAAAAGACCCCAAAGCTCAATGGGATGCAGTGGACAGACTGGGCTGTCTGTGACAGTGTCTCTGGTAGCCCAGGCTAGCCTTGAATTTGATCTACTCCAGGATGGCATTGACTGCTCGATCCTCCTGCGTCTAGTTGCTAAGTGCTAGAATTACAGTCACAGACTTCTCCCTTGTGCTAACAATGGCCCTGCTCCAGGCCCTGCTTACTTTGGAACCCCCAGTCTGAAGGGTCACTCTCTGCTTGGGTCTGTGCTGTGAAAGAGGTATCATGCATGTGACAGTTCTTTTGAAAAAAAAATTAATTTTATTTCATATGCATGGGTATTTTGCTTGTGTGTGTGTGTGTGTGTGTGTGTGTGTGTGTGTGTACAGTGCCTGAGGAGGCCAGGAGAGAACACAGAATACTCTGGTACTGGAGCAGTAGACAGTGGGCCACTGTGTGGGTGTTGGAGTTGAACCTAGGTCCTTTGGAAGAGCAGCCAGTGATCTTAAGCAATGAACCATCTCTCCAGTTCCAAGACAATTCTTATGGCTCTGCTGGGAAGCAGCCCAAGTTACTTCTGGGTCAGGCTAGCTGCGTGGCCAATAGTGATGGGGACTGGGGGGACAGGGAGGTGACCATGGCCCATCCTGGCTTAAAGCACTCTGCCGCTGTGTAGGAATGCTCTGTCCTTACCCTCAACCAGTCTGATGACCTCACACATCATCTTCTGTATCATTTCCCAAGCAGTGCTGGGAACCCAGATCCTCTGAACCAGCCACAGGTGTCCTGCCAGTGGCTGGAGAAATGGCTCGGTCAGATATGGCCCAGCATGCAAAGCCCTGGGTGCTGTCCCCAGCACTGAGTTAACCAGTGGCGTATACCTTCATCCAAGCGGTCTTGAGGAAGAGACCAGAGGGTCAAGCATTCAAGACCGTCCTCGATCGTATAGGGAGCTAGATGCCGTTCTGGGCCACTGGAAGGTCCTATTTTGAACAACCGAGAAGTGTAGGGACTCAGGATGGCAGAGTGGAAACACAAGGAGAACAAACGCAGGCCTGAGCTGGGGCCTCTGACTGCAGCCAGCTATGAAACTTCCAGCTGTGGAGCATGATAAACCCCTGCAGCTCAGGTAAGCCCCGCCACTCCCTCCTGGGAGAGCAGACTTCTGACTTCCTCTCCCTTCCCAGAGCCCTTCTGACTCTTCTCTGCTTCTAGTTGCCAGGGAGGTGCTTGAGTTGAATCAGTGGGACTTGGGGATGTAGCAGAGCCCCTCCCTCTCCAAGTCCCAGAAGTTTTGATTTAGTAAGTTGTCGGTGGGATCAAGGTTTTGAGCATGTTCACATCTGGTTAAGCCACTAAGAGTAGGTTTGAACTCCTACAAGGCAGGAGCCTCTAGAGCTCCTGTCTGTCTCTCCACCTCTGCACACACATCTGAACACCCCTCCCCAGCCAACACCCCTCCCCAGCCACGCCTCAGTCACCTCTGTAGCAATGAGTGTGCAATGACAGTCTGCTGTAGAGATTTGCCCCGGAGAGGCCAGGGCGTGGCTCTTACCACTCACCAACTACATTCTTGTCCCAGACTCTCTGGGCAGAGAGACACTTGCTGTGGTACCAGGCACCCAGTGAGTGCCCATACTGGGTGTATTCCACAGCTTCGGTTGATAAATAAGGCTGGCTTCTGTGTGATGGGCTTCTGACTCCGATGCTTTCTTGGGGGATAAGACTCCATGGGCCCAGGGCAGCAGGGAGGGGCTTCTTTCTAAGAGGAACCACTCTGCAGTCTCTGAGCTAGGAAAACCGGGGCTACAGGGTTTCCCTGCTCCTCCCAGCTTCCTGCTCTTATCCCTGGGTAGCTGCAAAAGGGTCACGCCTGGCTGGGAAGAAAGTGGCCCTGTGCCCTGGTCACTTTGCCCATTTGTGACAAGATGAGGTCAGGGGGCCACTCTGACAGCTGAAGCTGGGTTTCCGGAGTAACAGGCTGAGAGCCAACTCCTGGCAGGACTTGGGAGCCCTGAATATTCGGGGACACCACCTCCCTGAGCTGAGAGATTGCTAGAAGGCCAGTTTGCCTGTTTACTTGTTGTATCAGAGCCAAACATTTTCCATTATGAATGTGCGGTGCTCCCTTCCCTCCCAGAACCATTTCCACAGAAGGAAGGGTCTGACTGACTGAGGCGTGCCCTGTGGGTAGAAGCCTCCCTGGGGCTGGGTACTGAGCCTTTGCCTCACTTCCATCCTGTCCACCTTGCCCGAGTACTGCTGAGCCTTGCTCCTAATTTCCCTGAACCTCCGCCCTGATTTCATGTTCTGCCCAAGCCTGCTGCACCCTTCCCAGCCTGGACCTGCCCTGCTCGGCCCCTCCCAGCTTGACCTGTTCCCTTCTAGCCCCATGGAGCCCCTTCCCCTATGCAGCTGATAACAGGGGTGAGCCTGAACTTTGATCCGTGCCTGGCTCCAAAGCTCCCTCAGGGTAGGGCAGGGCCTGGCAAAATCAGAGCTGACCACCTGTGGTCAGTGAGCTGAGGAGGAGACTGAGGCAGCAGCGAAGCGCTGAGGCAGTGCCCTGCCCCACAGAAGCCACACGGTCACATACAAAGTAGAGGACTTCATTGTCCTCCCTGGGCATGCTTTCATGTCCGGGCCTGGTAAGATTTGAAAATCCGAGTCCAGACATAACCAAAAGAGGTAGCAGAATTTTCTGTCATTTCCTTCTTTCATTTCCTACTGTGTTTAAAGTTTGGAATCTCTCTGGTTCTCTCCACTTTCAGTTGTCATAGAAATACCTCCAAATGGGGTCTTTATTAAAATCCAACGTGCACATCACCAAAATGGACCGTGTTGCTTGGTAAAACTTGGTGTGTGTGCACGCGCGCGCGTACACGTTTGTTTGTGCATGTGTGTGTGTATAGGTTTACATTTTTAAAAGATTTTATTTCTATATTTGTTTCTGTGTGTGGGTGTGTCCAGTCCTCTGCCAGAGCAGCAAATCTCTTCAGCCCAGAGCCATCTCTCCACCACTGTGGATTTAACCCTTACCACACCGTGAAGTAGGTGTGTCTGGCAACTTCATTGTACAGTGGAGAAAAATGAGGTCTACATGGTTAAATGACTTCCTAGCACTGTGGTGCTGCTAAATGACATCAGTAGGATTCGAACCCACAGAGAAGCTGAGCCCCACAGTGCCTAACACAGGGCGGCCCTGCTGAGGGCAAGTGTGGAAAACTGTTGGGTGCTCGCCCGTTGTGCTTCTGTGGTTAACCTGGAGCCTGAGGTTGCTGAGTGGCAGCCCGTAAAGGTCTGGTGTGACTTAGGTCACAGACCTTCAGAGCTGGAGCACCTGAAATGAACCAGCCTGTCAGCCATTGCCTGTAGGTGACCCAACTCCCAGCCCTGACTTGCGGCTTTTGAAAGGGAGACCTAGTCCTGGAGTGTTCTAGTTTATCTAGGACCAATGAAAAAGGCTTGCTGGGCAAGCCTGGGAGAGCCCTGCCAGGCCTCTGGCTTTTCTACCTCACCCCACACCCTCAGCCTCCACCTTACCCCTGTCGTGAAGCCCTTAGTTAGGAATTGCTTCGAAAGCAGCTTTTCTCCTTCTAGAAACCTCTTCGGTGGCTGCTGTCAGCTCCAGCCCACTTCTTCATGGTCTCCATGCACAACTCCCTTTCTAAAGTCCACAGTGCTGGGCTGGGGTTCTCTTTGCCTTCTTGTGCTCCAGCTTGAGTCTGGGAGTGGACCCAAGAGAGAGCAGGAACAACCTGTCTTAACCAAGGAACAGTCTAAATGCCTTCTTCCTCGGACCCATGCTGTGAGCAGCAGTTCCCACTCCTCAGGTCTGGGGAGCGTCACCTTGGATTGGCAGATGAACCTGTGTGAGAAAGTCACATTCAGTCAGGGGTGATGGCGCAGTCGAAGTGTGTGCCTCTTGTATAGGAGCCGAGCCCTGTATAAGAACCTGTATTAGATGCAAGCCAGAGTACCTTGTGTTGTTGGGTGTCAGCCATCAGGACAGGGGCAGGGGAAGGTGGGGCCTGGACCAAGGGGGGGGGGAGAGAAAGAGAGAGAGAGAGAGAGAGAGAGAGAGAGAGAGAGAGAGAGAGAGAGAGAGAGAGAGAGAGAGAATGAATGAGAATATTTGCCTCAATATTCTTACATGGCTTCTTCATGCAACATGCTATTACACAGGGCTCCACTGTAGCAAACATGAAAGAAAAACCCTGTCACATCTGACTTGTGATCCTTGGAATGTGCACATGCCAGGTTTGTTCAGCCATGTGCAAAGTGGATGGAGCTGTCTTCTTCATCCTCAGGCATGGAGGGGTAAGAATCAGGAGTGCCTGGGTTCTTAGCCCACACCAGTCAGCTGTGCTATCACAGGCAAGTCGCTGGCCTTGTGGTGGTCTTGTGGGACTAAGGGGTTTTGTGTGTGTGTGTGTGTGTGGTGAGTCCGTGCTTTGACAGGTGATATATTCAAACACTAATGAGCAGTCCACACGTGAACTCTTGGTATACACAGCAGGCTTCGAATGAAGGGTCAGACTGGTCCATTCTCTAATGTCAGGGGAGCTGGTGACCCTGGGGCAGGTCCCACTCGCCGTGGGATTCGCAGTAGTGGCTCAAGGCTCTTTCAGACCTCAGAGCATTCAGAGATGGTATTGACAGATGAACAACCGTTGTGTGGAAATCATGGTAGAAATCGGGAGCGATTCTGAATGTCTTAAGCTCTGGCTCAGTGCATAGGACTGGGCCCCTCTACCACAGAGCCTCTCCTCAGCCCCTTTGTGCGCTTTATAGAGACAGGCCTGATAGCTAGGGATGCAATGGTCTGCTGCTCAGAGAGGAAGGAAACCTTAGAATATTTGTCAGGTTCCTGTGATGATTTTAGGTGGCAGGCCGCACCTGTTCTGGGCTGTCTGGCAGATTCACTCAGAGCTCTGCCTTTGTTTCTGGTTTTTTCTTTTTCTTTTTCTTTCTTTCTTTCTTTTTTTATTTTTTTATTTTTTGCAGAGATCAAACTCAGAGCTGTATCAAGCATGTGCCTACAGAGTAACGGTCAAAGCCGGAAGGTTTTTGTTGTTTTTAATGGCAGAGCTCCAGAGCTGGGTCCTTTGAGGTTAAGGTCTCAGGCCAATGCTATCTGAGCCCAGGGGCATCTGGGGTGGGGATGGAGCCGGGCTCTTCAGGGGTTCTGGCCTCCCCCGAGCTGCTCTGTAAGCCATCCATTGTAGACTCCTAAGGAATCCTACAAAGTCCCGTGGACCTCTCTGGAGGGTTGGTGTTCAGTCACCCCTTCAGAAACTGCTAGGCCACTCCGCGTAGGACAGAGTTGCTGAGTGCAGGGCCAGTGCCTGGGCAGAGACTCCTCTTGCTTCAGGGGCTCACTAAGTCTGCTGCCCTGGCCTCTGGCCTTACATTGTGGCTGTGACTGCACCAACCGTAGGGAGGGAGAAGAGAGATTCATTGAGTAGCATCTCTGTATTGAACTTGTAAGTGCCCGTCAGGCTGGTGTTTATGCTAGGCCCTAGGATACACTAACAAATCCACCCAGGCCTTTATCCACAGACAGGAGCAGAAGGCACAAGATTTATACATATGTGCCCTGGATCTCTGGTTTTGTGTGTCACTAGTATGACTCAGGAAATACTGTGCATGGCTTGAGATAGATTTTTTTTTAGCCACGTTTACTGTTTACTGTGTTTTGTGTCTTTGAAGTCACTGAATTTTTAAATGTAATTTCTTTCTTTTTTATTTTTTTGGGTTTTCGAGACAGGGTTACTCTGTATAGTCCTGGCTGTCCTGGAACTCACTCTGTAGACCAGGCCAGGCTGGCCTCGAACTCAGAAATCTGCCTGCCTCTGCCTCCCAAGTGCTGGGATTAAAGGCGTGCACCACCGCCTGGTTTTGAAAACATTTCTGATAAAATAGAGGAGATATATAGAAAGACATATTAAAATTGAAGATTATCATGAAAAATAATGCAGATAAAATGGTAGACATAAAAATATTACTAGATTAATTAAAAGGGGAATTACAAACTTTTTCTGATAAACTTGAAGATTTACATGAGAAATATGTCTTTTTATTGGGGAGTTGAGTCCATTGTTGTTAAGAGATATTAAGGAATAGTGATTGTTGCTTCCTGTTATTTTTGGTGTTATTTTTATGTTTGTGTGGGTATCTTCTTTTGGGTTTATTGGAAGAAGATTATTTTCTTGCTTTTTCTAGGGTATAGTTTCCCTCGTGTTTGCATTTTCCATCAATTATCCTTTGTAGGACTGGATTTGTGGACAAATATTGTGTAAATTTGGTTTTATCATGGAATATCTTGGTTTCTCCATCTATGATGATTGAGAGTTTTCCTGGGTATAGTAGTCTGGGCTGGCATTTGTCTTCTCTTAGGGTCTGTATGAGGTCTGCCCAGGATCTTCTAGCTTTCATCATCTCTGGTGAGAAGTCTGGTGTGATTCTGATAGGTTTGCCTTTATAAGTTACTTGCCCTTTTCCCCTTACTGCTTTTAACATTCTTTCTTTGTTTAGTGAAGTTGGTGTTTTGATTATTATGTGCTGGGAGGACTTTCTGTTCTGGTCCAGTCTGTTTGGAGTTCTGAAGGCTTCTTGTATGTTCACGGGTATCTCTTTCTCTAGGGTAGGGAAGTTTTCTTCTACAGTTTTGTTGAAGATATTTACTGGGCCTTTAGGATGTAATTCTTTGCTCTCTTCTATATCTATAATCCTTAGGTTTGGTCTTCTCATTGTGTCCGGGAGTTCCTGGATGTTTTGGGTCATCAGCTTTATGCATCTTGCATTTTCATTGACCGTTGAGTCAATGTTTTCTATGGTATCTTCAGCACTTGAGGTTCTTCTATCTCTTGTATTCTGTTGTTGATACTTGCATCTATGACTCCTGAATTTTTTCCAAGGTTTTCTATCTCCAGAGATGTCTCACTTTGTGGTTTCTTTATTGTTTCTACTTCCACTTTTAGATCCTGGACGGTTTTGTTCAGTTCCTTCACTTGATTGTTTGTGTTTTTCTGTATTTCTTTAAGGATTTTTGTGTTTCCTCTTTTTTTCTTTAATTTTTTATTTTATTTTATTTGGTTTTTCGAGACAGGGTTTCTCTGTGTAGCCCTGGCTATCCTGGAACTTACTCTGTAGACCAGGCTGGCCTCGAACTCAGAAAATCGCCTGCCTCTGCCTCCCAAGTGCTAGGATTAAAGGCGTGCACCACCACCATTCTGCCTCCTGTATTTCTTTAAGGGAGTTATTTAAGTCTTTCTTGAAGCCTCTATCAGCATCATGAGATAATGACTTTAAATCCAACTCTTGCTTTTCCGGTGTGTTAGGGTATCCGGGACTTGCTGTGGTGGGAGAACTGGGTTCTGATGTTGCCTTGGTTTCTGTTGGTAGGGTTTTTGTGCTTGCCTTTCGCCATCTGGTTATCTCTGGTGCTAGTTGGTATTGTTGTCTCTGGCTGGAGTTTGTTCTTCCTGTGGGCCTGTAAGCCTGTGTCCTTACTCCTCTGAGCTCAAAAGTGAAAGCACTGCTGGGAGATCTCTCTTTCTCTCTCTCTCTCTCTCTCTCTCTCCCTCTCCCTCTCCCTCTCCCTCTCCCTCTCCCTCTCCCTCTCCCTCTCCCTCTCCCTCTCCCTCTCCCTCTCCCTCTCCCTCTCCCTCTCCCTCTCCCTCTCCCCCTCCCTCTCCCTCTCCCTCCTGGTGGGCTATGCACAGAAGGCTGTGGAGTCTCCTGGTTCCCTGGTGCAAATGGTGGCGGGAAGATTTCTGTCCCAGCTCCACTGATCTTATGCCCTGTGTGCTCCTAGCTGGTCCTCTCCAGAGAGAAGGTGGAGATCTCACCTCTGTGCTCAGAAGTGATATTTCTTAATATATGTGCTTAATCAAAGCCAGTTGGACAGTTTAATGTGACAATAATGTGCCCCAGAAACTATGGCTGCAATTGTATTTGATATAATTTATTTTATTTATTATCATTATGTGTGATGCAGATAGATGTTGGGATGTGCACATACCATAACACACGTGTGAGAACTGCTGAGCAGCTTGGTAGAGTCTGCATGCCTTCCACATGTATGCCGGTTCCAGGGATCGAACCCAGGTCATCCGGCCCTGCAGGGGTTCTACCTGCAAACACCTATTATCCACAGAGCTATCTTGCAAACCCTGTAGCCTTATTTTTTTGTCATTACAGAAATAGTAAGCACAGACCACAGGGGGAAAAAAACCAAAAGATACAAAGAATCGAAAGCAGGCAGATAAAAGGCTGGCAGTCTCAGAACAGTGTAGTCTGTACTGTGTCCGGAATCAGGCTGTGATGGAATCTGCAACATTAAGGTCTCCATTTAGTAACTGTTCTACT
Source organism: Apodemus sylvaticus (assembly GCF_947179515.1). NCBI lineage: Eukaryota > Metazoa > Chordata > Mammalia > Rodentia > Muridae > Apodemus > Apodemus sylvaticus. The sequence continues at coordinate 4,613,330 of NC_067473.1, forward strand.
TTGTGTTGCTGTGATGGACACAGCCAACGCTTGTGGGAGGGGAAGGGTACTGCCGCTCACAGGTTACAGTCCATCATCACACAGGGACTGAAGCAGAAGCCCTGGAGGAAGGCTGCTCACCAGTGCGCCCCAGCCAGTCCGTCCTCCAGTTGAGGCTCCCTCCTTCCAGGTGTGTCAGGTTGACCACCAAGACTGCCCATCACAGTGACCACGGCAGCTCAGCCTCGCAGACCCTTGTTTTCCTTGTTCTTGAGGAAACGTCTGAGGGAGTGGGGTGGGGAAATGGCTCAGTTCGTGAAGTGTTTCTGTGTAAACCTGATCACCTGAGTGTCATCTCCAGAACCCACACTAAAGAAAAAAAAAAAAGAAACTGGTAGGGGTGGGGCAGGGCATACTGTTAGGGTGCCGGGGAAGCTCAGGGTGACTTGCTGGGTTCTAGCTGAATCCATGAGCTACAGATTCATTGAGCCCTGCCTCAAAAGAACATGGAGCAGAGTGACTAAGGAATGTGCTTAGTGTCAACATGTGCACGTGTATGTATACATACAACACACGAATTCTCTCTCTCTCTCTCTCTCTCTCTCTCTGGAGAGAGAGAGAGAGAGTGAGAGAGCGCGCGCGCGCGTGCGCGCGCACACACACACACACACACAGAATATACACGCACATACTCTCACACACACACACACACACACATACACACACACACAAGGGCTAGAATGGCCTCTGCAGCGTGAACTGTGAATTCAGTGAAACCAGATCTTGTGTGTCAGCATAGAGATGCCAGCAGAGGGTCCCTCACAGAGCTGGGGCCTCAGCCGAGGAAAACTGCAGAGTCTGCAGGTGCCTGCCTGTAGGCTGAGATTGAGAGGACTTTGAGCGACAACTGGGACAAACCCAAGACATGAGAAGGTGGAGCCTTCAGGCTGTATCCCTGCTAAAGAGAGTTTGTCCTTGGGTGCTGGCAAGTTCCTCTCTCCCTGTCTCTCCCTGTCTGTCTCTGTCTGTCTCTGTCTGTCTGTCTCTCTTTCTTCTCTCTCTCTCTCTCTCTCTCTCTCTCTCTCTCTCTCTCTCTCTCTCTCTCGTTTGCTTGTCCGTCTTTGGGGGTCTAGCAAGGGTACTGACAGTGATACGTGGAGAAGTGAGACAGGAGGCCTGGGCTTGTGTCAGGGAGCACCCGGCATGGCTCCTTTTGAGGCTGGGTCAGTACCAGACAAGGTGTTCAGGTTCTGCCAGGACCTTCTTCTGTCCAGTGGTGTCTGCCTTCTAAAGTGAGAAGGCAGACAAGCCCATACCCCACAGGACAAACATGAGCCACTTAGGCACCCAGTGGAGGCCAGAGGAGGGAGACTGCACACAGGTGACGACCGTCCAGGCGTGCGTTGGAAGCTTCAGCGTGCAGCAATTGTCTTTGTCTCTTCAGTGATACACTGATCCTGACAGGATCCTGACAGGCAGTCAGAGCTGGAGAAAGCCAGGTACTCCACAAGTCATTCTCAGGCGCCCGCCCGCCCGCCAGTGGAGCACACCTACCCATCTATTTCCCTGACGTTTCCAGCTTTTCCAGGCAAAACAAGTTCACCCCCCACCCTTGCCCCGTAATCCAGGCTTGTTCATATGCTTTGGAATAAAGCACAAAGCAAATACAGCAGGCCCAGGTCACCCTCGGAGCTGGTTGGAGAGCCAGTGGGAGAAAATGTTGAGGTTGGCTAGGGCTCTGAATGGCCGCTCCATCCTGCCCAGGGGCTGGTTTCAGGATGTCGGCCCTTGGCTCAGAGGTGTATGGAGTGTGCTTTGCTAAGCTCTGTGTTTATTCTGACGCTGCCCTCTGGTTCCAAAATAATCACACACATCGCAAGCTGAGGCTCGTTTTGCCGAAATGCTTGTTCATCCATTATCCCAACAGCAGCCCCGGAAGATGCTTAGAGCCAGTATTTCCACACTGATGGGGGACCGAGGCAGGACGGAGGAGGCCCAGAGAAGTGACTGTGCTGTGACCCAGACACAGACCTGGGTTGTGGTCACCGAACTTTACAGTTTAGGTCTGGAAAGGACCTTGACGTATATCATGTAGCATTGCTCAGGGTACGGAGGAGAAAACATTGTCAGCTTCGAGTAGCACTTGAGGTGCTTGGCTGCTTATGACAGCTGGAACCATCAGGTGAACGGTGGCTGTCGGTTCCCTTCCTGTGCTGAAAGTGACCTCAAGAAAGCCTCAGGCTTGCCTAGCTCTGTCAGTAAAGTGCTTGCCACAGAAGCATGCCAGCCTGAGATTGACCCCCAGACACATTAAGAACTGGATGCGTGTAACCCCAGTGCTGGGAAGGTGGCGATGGAGGTCTCAGGGACTCATCACAACCAGCCTAGCCCAATCTGTGACCCCCAGGTCCTGTACACACGTCTCATCATCTGAGGTTGCCAAGGTTGTCTTGGACCACATTCTTAGGACTCTTTGGTCACACGTCGCCCTTGGGTAGCACGTTAGTCATGCCTTTGGGCATAGGTCTGTGGAAGGTCCCAGGACTTTGTCTAATGGGGTGGGATGGGACACACAGACACAGTAATGCCTGTTATGAAGGGACAGATAGATATGTTGTGCTCCTCGCCCCCTGAACTCAATAGGTAAATCGCCATGCCAGACCTCTCAGGAAAGTGCCAGTGGTAGAGTGTCCAGGCGAAGGTGCCTCTGAGGGGCACAAACAGGCTTGGGATTGTCTGATTTGAACAGTTGCAGTGAGCCTGGGGCTGAGGGGGCAGGACCCAGTGGCCCAGGGTGTGACAGAGGAGGTGAGGAGAGAAAGCTTGCTTTATAGAGGGGTGGTAAGCACAGCAGGTGAGTCATTTTCTCTCTCTAGGAATTCACTACTCCACAGGCAGCAGAGGCTTCAGATGCCCATGCCTCAGAAGCCAGACAAGAAAAGGCAGCAGAGACACAGGCAGGGCCTGCGTCACCCACAGGGGGCATGGGATTGCAGGTTGTCTGATTGGAGGTGGGGGGTGTGGTGCAGTGAGGGTGTCACTAACAGAACTTGTTTGAGGCTGTCATTCTTGTGAGAGAGAAAATCTGCACGCTCTGTTCTTCAAGGACAAGGATTGCCCTGCGAGTCCTGATTTAGTCTGATTGCTGAAGGCAGGCTGCTGGTTGGTTTCCTATGAAATTAAACTAGCCTTTGCCTGGAGTTCTGTGATTGGGGGCTGAGGGGGGGGGGCTGGTGGAAGGACCCCCCACCCCTGGACCTTCTGCCAGAGCAGGAGCTGCTGCATCCCAGGCCTCGGTCCCTCCGCTCTTCATCCCGCTGCCTGGATTTCCGTGGCTCTGCTCTGCCCTCCCTCCTGCTGGCTGCCTGTGTGGCACAGTTGCCTCCTGAGCAGGCTGCCCGACACAGGTGCTAATGACAGTCTCCTGCAGTCCTGACAGACAGCAAGGGTGTCTGCCCGAGCTCTGCCATCATCTCAAGCAGCAAACCAGCTCTAACCAACAGGATTGTCTGTGCTGTGCTGTGCTGTCTCGGGCCAGCTCATGCTGTCTGCCAGCTGCTTGTTGCGCTGCTCTGGGGACTGGGAACACGCCCAGCCCCAGTCCCCATCTGTTGCAGGCGTGAAGAGGCAGCTCCTGGGAGCATCCGAACCTTAGAAATCGCCTGAGCCGAAGGGGTCAGGAAGCCCCTTCTTGGATTGATTGGCCTTTGGAAGGTGAGAACAGAGAGCAGCTTGTCTGCCGCTACTCACCCCACCAGCTGGCATCTCACAGCCCAGCATCCGGAAGAGGAGACCGTGGGACCCCTCCAGGCCGAGTAAGCAGACCTTCCTGGCTGGATTCCTAACTGCATGGTGGCTGCACGCTCCCCGAGTTTCCTTCTGTGGTGCATCTTGTCGCCTCTGTAAACGACCGATGCTGGCAAGTGCTTTGTTCTCCCAGAGGTCCTTTATTCAATTAAACATCCCAAGGCTGAACAAATGCGCCTTCGCTCCCCTGGAGCTGTTTGTCTGCTCCTTACATAACTTTTTCTCCGTGACTTGCAGAGAACACCTTTGAAGGTGGATGTGTGTGGGATGCGCAGTCACCACTGCAGAGACTGGAGCAGAAGCTGGGCTGTCGACAACAATTCTGCTCTGAGGGTCTGTCTTCTCCCTCCCTTCCTTCCCTGCCAGAAAGTTCCCTCCCAAAGTCGATGTCTTAGTGAAGTAGACACTCTCTTCTGGGTCATTCATTCAGTTTGACCCAAGTGGAAGAGATGGATGGTTGCAGGGGGGCTCTGAGTCTGGCCCATGTTGTCCCCCTGGGGCTGTCTAGACCACAGACACATCCCGGAGAGTTGGCCTCTCCTGCCTTGAGTTGAGGAAGGTGTGGCTGGGGAAGGCGCAGGGCGGGGAGAGCAGAGAGGGGAGATGGGGAGCCCCCATTCTGCAGCAGGGACAGAGCACAGACTGATGGTGGAGATGCAGCTGCCAGCGAGTGTGCGGGGTGGACTGGCTGAGCTGGGGCTGGCAAGGGCTAGGCCTGCCTGGAGCTGCAGGTGCCCTGCCCCACACACCCTGCCTCGAAGCCGGTGCTTACGATCGCTCGCTCCCTCGCAGTGAGCCACTGCTGTCTGTTTAGGTTTTTGTTTGTTGCTTATGACTCCCTTCCGCATGCTGAAGCAGTTGTGCCCAGAGAGAAATGTCAGCATAGACTCCGTGACCCTCACTCCCTGCGCCTTAATCATCGTGGTTAAGAGCGATTCACAGTGCTGTTTGTTTCTAAGTCACAGCCCAAGGTCAGGGAGAAAAGGTGGCATTAAATAACTCAAGAAGGGGGCTGGCGAGATGACTCAGCAGTTTAGAGCACTGACTGCTCTTCCGAAGGTCTTGAGTTCAAATCCCAGCAATCACATGGTGGCTCAGAACCACCTGTAATGAGATCTGACGCCCTCTTCTGGTGTGTCTGAAGACAGCGACAGTGTACTTATGTATAATAAATAAATAATCTTTTAAAAAATTAATAAGGATGGTGAGCACATCTAGCCCTGTACTCAGCTCACTGTAGACTTCTGGGGGTCCTGGGCCCAGCAAGCATCATCAGACCTGGAGACACAGGGGACTTAGGGCTGCAAAGCTGAAGAGGGTTTCGGGTGTGGCTTAGTGTGGAGAGTAGGGCCGTGAGGGGAGCTTCAGCGCAGGGGTCCAGCCGCCAGCTAAGGCTGTCCTGAGGATTTGATAGGCAGGTGACCCGGGGCCTGTGACTCCCCTGCCTGGACCTGACATTTGCTTTGCTGACCCAGAACAAAAGCCTGACAATGTGGCCCAGGAGCTCTAGGGGCGCCTTTCTTTTCCAGCTGCTTCTCCAATGTGCGTGGGAAACATCCAAGTACGAGGTAAACCTGAGGTGAGGTTTTGGTTGGGGTCCATTTGGATGTTGGAATATTTTAGCCTGACAGCAGGTCTTGAGGCAGGTGTAGACTCGGAGGAGAGGAAATTGAGGTTAGAATGTCAAACTTCCCAGTGTGACAGGGAGTGCGGGATATAGAGGGTACTTCTGTATTTCCTATAGCCGTGGAAAGGCTGAGTCCATGAGCAGCCCAGATCCAGAGTCTCTGTCTGTTCTTTCTCCTGGGAGCACGGGACAGAGTGGTGGGGGATGGGAGGGCACCAGTGGACAAGATCCCTGGGCTGGGGCTCTGTCATCAGCTTCCACGCCTGGCCCCTCACTCGATCCTATCCCCAGGATGGGGTTAAAAATCATCGCTTGAGTGAAACAGAGTTTTGAGCCCTGTGGCCCAGTCACCAAGCATTCAAAGAATGAGACCTCAGTCCCAGTGGTACTGTCTGGCTAGGGTGTCCTGGGAATGCAGGTACTTAATTTGGGTTATTGGAATTTTTGTAACGTTTGTTTGTTTGTTTGTTTGTTTGGGGTGTGTGTGTGTGTGTGTGTGTGTTTGGTCAGGACAACCTTGGAGAGTCTGTTTTCTTCATTTACCATATGGGGTTCTAGGACTGAACTCAGCTCTCTAGGCTTACCAACAATCACTTTTACCTACTGACCCATTTTGATTTGGGTTGTTATCTAAATCTGAGGGTAACTAACAGAACCCCTGGGTTTCTCAGCCCCTTGTAATATATCAAATCTTTCACCTCACAAAATGCTGTAGAATGCCATCTTGCCCACCTCCTTTGCACAGAGCCTCCCATCGCTCTGACTCAGCTAATCTGTGTCATGGCTGCGTGTTTGCTTCTGAGCATTATTGAGTATTGAGCTGTGTTCTGCTGGCTCATGCTGGTCGATTCAATTGATGACTCCTGGCAGTCAGCAGAGGTCTTAATTCCTGTTCCTGTCCATCTCCTTAATATCTCTTAAGTAGCGATCCGCGATGTGGATCACGTTTACCAACCGCATGCTGGGTACCGGCTCCAGGCTTGCATTCTGTGGCTACTCTCTTTAATTCCCAGGATGATCCTGGGAGGTTCTCTTTGTCTCACACATAGGAACCGAGGCCCCGTGAACTTGTACCAGTTGCTGAGACTGTACAGGCAGTGCCTGGGAACGGGGAGCTATGTTTCTACCTCCTTAGACCTGAAGTGTGTGTAGGCTTATCCTCAATTCTTGACAGTTTGACAGCAGTGCTGCAGAGTATTGACATGACACCTGTGTGCTTTCCAGTCAGTCATGTGTCAATCTGGACTAACTATCCTTGTCCCAAGCATGACTCATAGACAAGAACTCTAACGGGCCTCTGCTGGTCTGTGGGCTCTCATCTTAATTACAGAATTTTGAGTGATTGAAGTTTGGTGTGGTATGAATCCAAGCCCTTGGGGGGCCAGAGGCAGGAGGAGGAGGAAGTCATCTTCAGCTACAGTGAGTCTGAAGCCAGCCAGGCCAGGCTGTGTGAGGCCCAGGCTGAGAGATGGCCGCAGAGCCTGGGCTCAGTTCCCCACCCCCACGTCTGGTTGTTCACAACCACCTGCAACCCCAACTCCAAGGACCCAGCACGCTCTGGCCTCTGCAGGCCCTTGCACACATGTGGTGCGCATGCGACACTTAGGCACGTACGTGTATACACTAAAGAAAGTGTTTTTAAAGAGGAGGGGGAGAAGTAGTTGTTGAAGTTGGGCACGGTAGCACAGATGCTGTCATCCTAACTGCAAGTAGGCATCCGGTCTAGCTCTGCCACTACAGACCTGTCTGGGTCACATAGTCAGATGCTGCCGGCAGCAAGGGAGCCAAATCGTTTATCACCCGTTACCCAGCAGACGGCAGGGGAGTGGGCTTGGGGTCTGTACTTTTCTAGCTGTTCCAGCCTCAGCTGTGACTCCTTGCTGTCCTTGCTGATAGCCAAGTCTCATTCCCCTCCTCCTATCCTGCCTGTCAATGTCGAATGGAAGTGATTTTGCCCCTCTGATCCTGAGGTATCCTGTTGCGATTCTGCAGCCACGACTTTTGCCTGAAAGGTCATGGTGGTGTCATGATCTTCCTAGAATTGTCGATTCACTTCTCCATCTTCTCTTGTCCTTCTCCAAGCTGTATTCCAGGGAACACAGGAAGAAACCGGGAGGAAAACAAAGCCAGTCTCCGGTTTTTGTTTTGCTTGTGCTTTGCCAGAGAGCTATGTGGTGGCATTTACCGTCTGACTGCTTTTACTGGAGGCAGCCATCTGCCACAGTCATGACTTCAGCTGGGTCCTCACCAGTAAGTGAGGGCCTGCTGAACAGGGCCATCCACAGGCTGCAGTGCTCTTTCCCAGACACCTGTGGCCCGGGCGGGGTGGGGGTGGGGAGTGGGGGGTGCTCAGGGCAGCAGAGAGCCAGGGCCCCAGGGCTTCCTACCCCTCCTTAACCCAACTCCCCCATTTCTTCTCCCCCTCCCCCTTTCACTGGGATTGAACCTAAGGCAGGCTGGCTTTAAATTTATGATCCTCTTGCTTCAGCTTCTGAGTAGCTGGGGTTACTGATCCACGGGGCCAGACTTTCCTTTCTCTTGCTGTCAAGGACTCTTGAAGGGCCCCTACAATTTCCTTTCACTGCTTTTGCTGGGAGAGAAGCAGTCTCAGAATCAGGAGCCGAGAAGGGCTGAGGAGGTGAAGCCCCAGCCCTCGGGAACGCGTGGGCCCCTCTCCATCCCAGCAGGCGAACAGCTGCCTTTGCTATAGGCATCTCTGTGGCTTGCAAGCTGTGTTGGCCAAGTCATATATGGAATCATGTTTGTAGACTGGACATGAAACGGAGAGGCAAAGCTGTCAGGCTGTGGTGTCCTCAGGTTTCCTGGAGATGCCCAGGTGGGCGTGGAGTGGAATGCTCCATGCTCAGGAAACGATATCAGGGAAACTGAGCAAAATGCTGTTGTCCCAGGGACTGACCAGGGCCCCAAAGGCAGTGTGGGGCTCTGCTCCTCTTTCAGGCAGGGAAAGTTCTGTCCTGCTGGGCTCTGAGGTGGAAGCTCTGGTGTTTTCCAGAAAGCACAACCCATAGACCATACCTCCCGCTCTGCATAGACATGCGCAGAAATGTTTTTCCCCAGTAAACAGCACACAGGTGGTTTCCAGGTGGTTTCTGCTGAGGCAGGTGAACCGCTGTCCTTTGTTGCTCTTCCTCAGGGTTCCTGGTACCCAAAGCCATTTCTACCGAGCTTGGCAGGTGGATTCCTACGCTCAGAAGGGGGAGTCAGGCCAGGGGCCACAGCCGGCAGCCTGCACAGGAGCCGTCCAAGCACACACAGGCGTGGGAATGAGAACTGATGGATTCCTGTCACACAGCTCAACGGGCTTCTCCATGACCCCACCACTGACTGCGCCATCTGCAGAGTGTGTGGGAAGGGGCTGCTGTTGGTCAGAATCCTTGAGGGCTGGTGGGGTTTGTCCTTAAATGTCAGGTATCAGCTCCAAAAACCTGGCCAGTCCTGGCTCAGAGCTGGCTGCGGGCATCTGTCACCACCCACTCTCTCTGAGTCACGCTACACTTATCTGCTCAGATCCAGAGCCTCGGAATATGTTAGCAGTCAGTCTCCAACACACCCTGCAGAGGGAGGACCGGGAGCAAGGGGAGCATGAAGGGGAGGAGGGCTCCTGGGAGAGCCTTGACTGACCCAGGCCCTCTGCTGCACTCCTTCAGGCCCACCCAGACCCCTTGGTGGCCTCACCGGCTGCTGATCGGTAGGCTTCCCAAGCCCGGCATGGGGCCACATTGCCATGGGACACTGTTTACAAGGGCCACCTCTGAAGAAAGGCTTGTGAGGTCTGAAGCTTCTATTTTCCTCTCCCCCACACCCGTGTCTTCCTTCCCAGAGTTCTCCTTGCTTTATGAGAACTGTCTTTTCTTCCTCTGCCTTAAACCGTCAGCTCTTCGCCGGTGGACCAGAGCTCAAGTGCGTGTCCCATCACACCCTGCCTTCTGTGTCCCATAAAACAGTTCTCCAGACTCATCAAGCCTCGTATGCCCCAAGAACCAGCTTCTCTTTCTCTCTGCCTCACACACGCAGGTCCTCCTGCGCAGGCTCTGGCCACTGAGTCCGGCAGCTTCACACAAAGTTGTGTCACACTCTTCAGTTGTGCTGGTGAGAGATAAACATGCCAGCACACAATCAGAACCAGAACAGAACTCTGTGGTGTGTTTTTAAATAATCCCAAACGTTGCCATGCTGTGCTTGTCAGTCCAGAGTCCTGGAGCTGCCAGCCATGCTTTGACTGGGTGCTGTCACCGAATACAGTGAATACAGTCCGTACCTTCATCTGCACGCACCAGTGAGCAGGGCAGAGCGGCACACACCAGTCTGTGGCACTTCGGTAATGAGGTCTTAGTAATGGCCACTGGGTCACCGTCTGGAAGAACAGCTCCTAAGTTCAGGCGGATTAAACGCAATACACCCATCCAGGACCCACAGCCCTCATGCTCTTGAGTAGCCTTGTCCGTCTTCTGGGGTCTGGGAGCCCTGCGTGTCGCCAGTCTAGAGGGAAGTGGGTTACAGAGAAGTGATCCCGGGGGGCTGTGCCTTCAGGTATCCTCACTCCTGGGTCTTACCACCGTGCTTCCTAAAGCGGCTGCCTTGGTTTCTTTTCCTGTTGCTGTGACTAAATACTCCAACGAAAGCACATCAAGGGGAACAGGGTTTGTTTCAGTCCAGAGATCAAGGGTGCAGTCCCTTGTGTCAGGGAAGTCAGGGCAGCTCGATCTGGGCGAGCTGCTCACATCCACAACCGGAAGTGGAGAGTGAGGACGCTTTGCTCTCTCTCCACGGCGTCATCCGGAGCCACCTCAGTTAACACAATCAGGGAGCTCTCCCACAGACATGCCCACAGGCCCACCTCCCAGGACATTCTCAATTCTGTGAAACGGAGCGCACTGACCGTCACGGTGGCCGTCTGCAGGTGCCATCCTTCCCTGGTAATCTCTACACAGTGCAAATTCATCTCTTCTCACGCCTCGGTTTATAGGACCATCTTCTGAGACTGGGTAATCCAGTGGCTACCAACTCAGGGAAGGGTTGGGTTTAATGAGTTCTGAGACATCTTTAAATACTGCCTGGACCTAAATAAGGGGTTCTGGCTATGGGCAGCAGCAGACCAGTTCAAACTTGTGACACACCTTCTGGGAGAACTTCTGGACAATTCACCAGGCTCTGGAATGTGTGATGTGGTTATTTCCCTCACTGTGGAGGAGAGGAAGGTCTGACAGGCCCCTGGGGCTCTGGCAAGGGAGGCCAGCTGAACTGAGGATCCTGTAAGGGGATGCACTAGAGTTGTCACCCAAAGCCCAGCTGCTTCTTAAAGATTCCACCCCCGCTACACCCCACCCCCCAGCCTGGAAGTGTTGGCTCCACATCCCAGGATACAGTGTAGGCATCTCCCACATTCTGCAGATGGCTGGTCCGTTGTAGGTCCACTTTGACTGGGCGTTATTCACACACAGTGTAGCCCACCAGGTATAATCACAGTTGGCTGGGTTGTGATAAATGTACCTAAGTGTGTAACAGCCGCATTATGACGCAGACCTCCCATCACCCCTAACAGGTCTTAGTGTCCCATTATAATCAGTCCTTGTCACCATCTCCAGATTGTTTCATGAGTCTCAAGTCTATTTCTATGTCCCGAATACCTGTATACCCCTACTTTCCAGACCCAGCACAGATCCTCAAATGGATGTGCCAGTGTGTAAGCATGCCGGTAGCTGCAATATACTTTTTAAAGATGTTGTTTCATGTAGCCCAGGCTGGCCCTGAATTCATTCCTGATCTTCCTGCCTCCACCTCCTGGTTGCTGGGACTACAGATGTGTGCCTCTCTACAGGATTGCAGTGTGCTTTTGTTGTTGTTAGTGATGGTGGTGTAAGACAGGATCTCACTATCTATCCCTGACTGGCCAGGAACTAATTATGTAGACCAGGCTAGCTCTGAACTTGTGAGCAATCCTCCTGCCTCTGTCTCTCCAGTGTTGAGTGTTAGGATCATAGGCTTGACCAGAACAGCTGGCTGTTGAAATGTATTTTTAGATTTCCTCGGGGCGTCTGTTTCTTCATCATCCTTAGTTTTGAGAGGTTGCATAGGAAGCATTTGCTAATTAATAATTTCATGTAGTCATTCCTGGTGTCGGATCTCCTGTTCAGCCTTAGACAGTCAGTGTGGCCAGGATTGCTAAGAGTCCAGCTGAGTTCAAAGACTAACTGCCCCTGGCCTCCTAGCACTCTCCACCCTTCAGAGAGCACTGCCCGGGCCGCTGGAGTCTTCCTTCTGGTTCTCTCCCACACTAGATCACACCACACCATTGTTTGACTGCCCACCCGCCCACCCACCGCCTGCCTCCCTCTTCCTTCCCTCCTTCTTTCCCTTCCTGTTACATCCCTCCCTCCCTCCCTCCCTTTTCTTGCCTGCCCTCCCCCACTCTTTCTCTTTTGAACAATACTAGAACACATTACAGAGCCCACCAAAATGTTTCTCAGCCAACTGGGACGTTTTGTATGTCCCTAATGTGGTCAGCAGGGGGTTCGGCGTGTCCCCCTCATTCCGCCCACACTGTCCTCTCACTGTGTGTTTCTGAGTGATGGGTTGAGTCCCCACTCTTCCCTCTAATCAAGGCTCTGAGAACAAAGAGTCCATCTCTTGCCCACTGGGCCCCATAATAATAGCTTCTGCCCTTAAAACCAGCCAAGTCTTTTAAAGCAATGAGTGTCATTTTTCAAATGATTCCCACGCAGCACAGTAATCTTTCTGTACCGTCCTTCCATGTGTGATAGGAATGCCTATGATTCTGCAGTTTTGAACTAGGAAACAGAAGCTGAAGTAACTTTGACAGGGTAGCGCACGCTCGAGTCGCGTGCTGCCCAGCACCTGTACCCTCACGCCCATGCCCAGGACCTGCCTCTCAGGGCTGTGGCAGCCTGGGCCAACCCAGCTGCTTTCACTGGGAGTCACTTGCATTTTCTGTCAGATAGTGACTGAGGCCAGGACATTTTAAAGGTGCCTTCCCACTCTCATCTATGCTCAGTTGGCCGCCCAAGGCTCTGTGCAGCCTTGTCGGTGTAGCTGGCATAAGCTTTCCCATGATGTCATAGCTTGGTGGTCAGACCAGTCACACAGTGGCTGGGTTCTCCCAGTGTATGTGCGGAGAGCATTCCAGATCCAGACCCACAGGAAGCCACAAGGCTCCATGTTACCTGAGCTTAGATGTCCATCTTAATGTATGTATTTGCACGTGGTAAGTGTGTGTGTGTGTGTGTGTGTGTACCTGTGTGGACATGCTTGGGAATGCATGTACAAGGCTAATGTCAGGAATCATCCCCCATCCCCCTTTCACATTATTGTTAAGGTAGGGTTGAATCACTATGGGTACAGTGTCCTCGGACACAAACATTCATGTTATACAGTTGGAGAGAGGTGTCCCCAGGACATTGTAGTTGTAAAGGGGAAAGAAACATGAGCTTATGGCCTTTGTGTGTGTATGTGTGTGTGTCCATGGCTATAACAAATACCCAAGGCCAGGATATTTTTAGAGAATGAAGGTTTATTTCACTCATAGCCCAGGAGACATGGTGTCAGCATCTGGGGACGGTCTCCTTGCTGTACCACTGACTAGAAGGGTGTCTCATGATGAGACAGGGACACTATGTTGGCTGATGTCTCTCTTCCTCTTAAAAAGCCACCTATGCTGTCCACTGTCTGCCCCCTCCTCCCCGCCTCCAGGTCATAGAATCCTGATCCAAAAGATCCTGCCTCTGACTAGCGTTAATGTATGAATTTGGGATCATATTTCCAATATATGAACATTTGGAGCTGTTGTATAACACTCAGGAAGATATGAACAGATGTTTCTTCATCCCAGATAGGGAACTGACAACAGACCAAAGTAAGGATACCACCCAAGTCCAACTTTGTGAAGGCGGAATTGCTTGGGGTCCCTTACAGGAGTATGGGCGAGGGTCACTTCCAGGAGCAGAAATGACTCAAAGACAGCTGCATCCCCAAGCCCACCCCAGCACAGGTAATCATCATGGAAGCTAGAGTCCTAGAAAGGAAGGGTCTTTTATGTTTCATGTTTCAGGAACTTTCTGAGACATTTGAATAGCTTTCTTCCTGACTCTGCAAGGGAAAACCCATACAGAGTCCCCTGGCCCTAGGGCCACCACATGCACCCCAATAGAGTCCTGGGGTGACTTCAGTTAGAATTAAGGATGCCAGACCCCCCCCCCTTGGGGAGCAGATTAGCTGCTAAGGATACACTCAGAGATTTCTTCTTAGTTCCACGGGGACTGGGTCCTGCACATGGGGAAGGGGTAATGAGAATGTTGTAAAGACCAGGTCCTCCTTCCAGAAGGATCCAAACTCAGTCCCCAGAGAGAGATGACTTAGATGTGAGAAGCAGGCTTTTTTTCCCCCTTGGAAAAAAAGTGAAGCCATAAACAAGACCCTGTTTTTTGTACCTTACTCCCTGCTGGAGTCACAGCTAATCTTGTCTGGTGACTTTGGCTGCACACCCCAGCATTTTCCTCTCTCTTCTTTATATAACAAGCCCCTCCAGTGTGGAATGGGTTTGTTGGCAGAAGAGACAAAAAACAAGAACCTAGCGATTTCCTTGTTTAGATTCATCAGCAGCTATGCGTCTCCTACCAGGAAGCTAGCGTTCTGCATTCCGCTGCCCCAGTCAGCCCCCACCATCAGCCCAGCTGCCTAGCAGGGCCTCGGGTTTCTGTTCCATCCCTTCCCCTAAGTGTGAAGGCCGGAGCCTGAGAACTGCGGACCCGCTCCTCAGACTCTTCCCGTGGCCAGTCTGCAAGTCTCACTTGCCTCGTTGATCTCATATGTCCAAGACTGTCTGACAAAGACTCCACGACCCACCAACCTTCTGAGAAGGCACACGTTCTGTTCCTCTGCTTTCTGAAAGGAGCCAGGCTGTGGACTGGCCTCTAGGCTCCTGCCTTCACAGAAAGCAACGTGCTCCTGGCTAGTTCACAAAATGATGGTGAGCTGCCCAGACCCAGTGACTGACTGCCAGACACAAAGCCATCTTAGGATGCTTGCTTTCTCTTGAAAATTATTTTAAATTTTAAAGACTGGATGCAGTTTTAGCTTTATAGAAAACTAGACTGAAAAGTGTAACTGGCTCTTCTCCCCTTTCTCCCATTACTAACCTCTTGCCTTTCTGGCTGTCTTAGTCAGGGTTTCTAGTCCTGCACAAACATCATGACCAAGAAGCAAGCTGGGGAGGAAAGGGTTTATTGAGCTTACACTTCCACGCTGCTGTTCGTCACCAAAGGAAGTCAGGACTGGAACTCAAGCAGGTCAGGAAGCAGGAGCTGATGCAGGGGCCATGGAGGGATGTTACTTACTGGCTTGCTTCCCCTGGCTTGCTCAGTCTGCTTTCTTATTGAACCCAAGAGCACCAGCCCAGGGATGGCACCACCCATAAGGGACCCTCCCTCCTTGATCACCAACTGAGAAAATGCCTTACAGTTGGATCTCATGGAGGCACTTCCCCAACTGAAGCTCCTTTCTCTGTGATAACTCCAGCCTATGTCAAGTTGACACACAAAACTGGCTGGGCTACATTTGTTCTCAGTGCTGATACATTAGCACCTCAGGTCCATTGTTTCCATGAGGGCTCACCCTCAGGTTTGTGTGTTCTGTGTGTTGTGATGTATGTATGTCACCTGTCTACCCATGTGGTAGCATATGGAACAGCCCCACTGGCCCTAAACCCAGTGCTGGACCCACACCTCCCTTCCCCCAGTGCCCAGCCTTGGTTGGTGTCATGTCTCACTGGCATCTGCCCCTCTGTAGCCAGGACTGTCTGTGTCAGGGTGTGCCTGTGCCACTTCTGCAGTGAATTGCATTCCTGGAGCTAGGGAGGGAGGGCGGGCCTGGGACAGAGGGGCCTAAACACCCTTCTGAGGGCAGTAAACAAAGCGCACAAGTCTCAGTGGGCTTCCAGGGTTCACAAGACCCCTCAGAGGGGAGTGTAAGCAGTAATGACACTCTCAGGACAGAGATGGGAAGTGAGGGTCTCCCTGATGTGGTAGTGGGCAGGCGCAGAGGCTTTTTAAACAAGTACTGAATAGGAATAATAATGATGATGATGATAGTAATAGTAATAATAGACCCCAAAATGGTTTTCTCAAGAGATAACAGTAAAGTCATTTGGAGTGTCATTAACTGTCTCCATGGAAGACTCCACCTCAACATGGAGTTGCCCTGTCAGTGGACACAGGGCTCTGTAGGAGAGTGCCATACATCACCCAGAGCAGATGCCAGCAGGCATGGCCCTCAGGGTCCTGCCGGAGGGAACTTGCAGCCACTCGCTCCAGGCCCTGCCAGTCCTCACACACCTGCTGCTGTCTAGACACTCATCCTGAGCCCGTCTGCTCATCTGCCTAGTGTGTACTAGCCTGGCACACAAAGGAAACCATGTGAGTTCCGTGATGCCCAGAAGGTCCCCGGTGGCCACAGTCACACAAAAATGACAAATGCCCAGAGGGTGACTTTGAACCAAGGGCCTTTCTCCCTGCTAGAGAAGATGGTGTAAAGGTGCCGACAGGGCTTACATGAGAGACTGCCTTGGGGAGTCACCAGGCCTGACGTGCACTTGCCCAGTACAGCCGCTATGCTGGGGACGCCACCTATGGCTGTGACTCTGTAAGGGCCTTGATATTGTCATGTGGTGCAGAGGATGCCCCAGGGAGACTGTTACTTGTGTGGAAAGAGCAGCTGTGATGGAAAGGAACCAGAAATAACAAGACCAGGGTTTGTCTGGATGAGATGCTTCTTGTCAGGTGGCTCTGGGCAACTTGTTGGAGCCTCTCTGAGTGCCTGGTCCTGTAACACAGTAATGGAGAGGAGTTGAGGCTTCTCCAGCTGTAACATCCCTGATTCTCTGGGTTAGGCATTAGAACATGCCATGTGTGTGTGTGGGGGGGGGGGGGAGGCGCATGTAGCTCAAGTCAGGTTGCCACAAAGATGACAGACACCCCTTACTTCTGTGGACCACTCTTGGGAAGTGGTGTAGGGATGCTGTGATTGGTAGTAACTAAGCTGTGGGTGGTGGATATTGTGTGACTTTTCTTGAGGAGATGTGAACAAACTGCTAGGTAACCCCCAGATAGGACACTGATGGCAGGCCAGATCGACACTTCCACTCAAGGACAGTTTAGTGAACCAGGAAGTCCACTGGGGTTACTTGAAGGAGTGTGGGTGGTCCCAAGGCAGCTGCGTCACTGAGAAGGCCGCTCTACCCAACATAAGCATCAGCTGCAAGCTGCATCCCTGGGACTCCAGGTCCGAGAGTCTTTTCTCTTCTGCAGTGGTTTCCCTTTATTAAATCCTTGGAGAAGGGCCGGTGAATCTTTTTAAAATTGAATTTTATTTTTGTGTGTGTTGAGATGGAGGTGTTCATGTAAATGTGTGCACCATGGCACACTTGGATTGTGTGTGTGTGTGGGGGGGGTGTTCATGTACATGTATATACCATCGCAGACTTGGAGGTCAGAGCATGACCCCCATGCAGGAATCTCCCCTTCTGCCACTTGAGATCAAACTCTGGCTTTTACCCTTGGCAGCAAAAACTTTTACCCTCTGAGCCATCTCTCTGACCTTTGTGAATCTTCTCAATGGACTTTCCTGAGACATATGAGTTCTGTTTGCTTTCTGAGCCTTGTACAATTCATTTATTTTTCTGACTCTTAAGGAAGTTCCCTCCAGGAAGGAATGTTTTAAGTTCAGAGAATATAGGAATACGGCTGACGAAACAGTTGAGCCTCCAGTCACAGGCGTGGTGGTTTGACTAGGAATGGTCCCATTGACTTTTATAGTTGAGTGCCTAGTCATAGGGAAGCGGCTCCATTGGAGAAGGATTGGGAGGTGTGGCCAAGTTGAAGAAACTGTGTCACTTGGAGTGGGTTCTGAAGTTTCAAAAGCCCACATCAGACAACTCTCTGTGTCTGTCTGTCTGTGTGTTATTTAGGTGCCCGTGTGTATGTACAGACACACACACACACACACACACACACACACGTGTGCTCCGCTGTGGAGACTAGAGGTTGATGTCGGTGTCTGCTCAATCACTTTCCACCTAACTTTCTGAGAGGTGGCTTCTCACTGAACCTGGAGCCCATCGTTGGCTAGACTGACTGCCACTGCACTCCAAGCATCTGCTCTTCTCCACTTCCCTGGTGCTGGTGCCAGAGGCATTAGAGGTGTGTGCAACCATGTACAGCCATGCACATGGGTTCTGGGATCTGTACCCCGCCACACACACAATCCAAGTGTGCCATGGTGCACACATTTACATGAACACCTCCATCTCAACACACACAAAAATAAAATTCAATTTTAAAAAGATTCACCCGGCCCTTCTCCAAGGATTTAATAAAGGGAAACCACTGCAGAAGAGAAAAGACTCTCGGACGTGGAGTCCCAGGGATGCAGCTTGCAGGAGCTGATGCTTATGCTGGGTAGAGTGGCCTTCTCAGTGACGCAGCTGCACAGGATGGGCTCTGGGATCTGCACCTGGGCTCTCAAGCGTACGTCCGTAACACTCCACGCTTGAGAGCTGCTCACGTTCCGTGTTTGGTGACTCCACTGTCTGCCAAATCGATCTCATGGTCCACTGACAGGTTGGAATTGTCAGTCTGAAAAATCAGCCAACTGCTGTGGACTAACCCCCCCACTACCCCCATCCCCTATCCCCAAGGGGGCTCGGACTCACGGAGGGGGTGCGCTCGCCCGCGCTCACCTTCTCTTCTTAGTCTGTCTTCTTTCCCGGGAACTTCTTTGGTGCTTTTTTTTTTTTTAAGATTTATTTATTTATTATATGTAAGTACACTGTAGCTGTCTTCAGACACACCAGAAGACGGAGTCAGACCTCATTACAGATGGTTGTGAGCCACCATGTGGTTGCTGGGAATTGAACTCAGGACCTTCGGAAGAGCAGTCAGTGCTCTTAACCTCTGAGCCATCTCTCCAGCCCCTGTTCTTTGGTGCTTTTAAGAATATGTTGTGCCTGGCCTAGAGCTAGAGGGAGAAACAAGAAGTGGGGGAAGTATCCTTGGGCTTGAGGAGTATTTGACAAGAATCTCCCCACTCAGTACCCGGACACTCCTGTTCTGAGAGGCAGAGTTGGAAATACTCTGGACTTGAGTTCTGAGGCCATGTCCCAGAGCCCCACATCATTCAGGTGGCGGAGAGAAGAGGTGAGGGGGTCCCTCAACCCCTGTTTAAGGTGTCCTCTCCTGCGAGGATCCTCCCGTCTGTAGAAGTGTGTGTCCCAGAGCTATCCATGACCTTACTAAAATCTTCTCTGGCCCAATTTTATTCTGATTCACTCTCCAGAATGTGCTGAATTTAACTTGTGGGGAGCATGGAGCAGGACAGGTAGAGAAGAAGGTTTGGGGAGCCTCATTCTGTCTCAGCCCCCCCCTGGATTTGTTTTCCTTTAAAGCTAGGGAGAGCCTGTAGCCTGGAGAATGGAGTTGCAGCTTCTGGCAGGGTCCTCATGGTGCCCACAAAGGTCTGACTCTGAGGAGAGGCTGGCAGCTGGCCTTTTGAAAGTGAGTAGGTCCTTTCAAGAGTCCCAGCTCTGGCCTTAAAACAACTGTTGTTAGTAAAATCATGGGGTGTCAGAGCTGATGGGAGCCCTGGCAGTAAGGTTACCATCTTGCCCCTCGCTGGACTGCCTGTCATTGCTGCAGAAGGCCCGAGCGAGCAGAGATGCCCTTTAGAACACAAGTCCCTCATCGAGGTGTCCCGAGCTGCTGTCTGTTTTCTCGGCCTCATCATGAGCTCATCAGGAAGGTCAAAGTGCCCATTTGTCAAATGGGAAGGCAGTCCTTTCAGGCGCTCCCTGCTCTGGAAGTGTGGACTAGCCAGAGGCCCTAGGTGAGGAGGAAGTGGCAACCTTCGTTGCCCACTGACTGGTGGCGCAAGGAGGGGGGAGGAGGGACTCAGTTACATCCTTGTGCGCCGAGATGCACGATAGGACTAACATGTCTCCTGCCTCCTATGTTACAGGTTGGGCACAGGGAGATGCTGGGAGCTTCCTTTACATACAGTAAACGTTCTTCCATAGTCACGTACTGACTGTTTCCTGTGTGTGCGAGTACCCCAGGGCAAGCACCCTCACCCTCACCTTTGCCCCCTCACCCACCCATTTCCTTTGCACATCACGCTGGCTCTCAGGAAAGGGATGACTCTGCAGATGTAGTATCTGCCTGACAGCTGAGGTGTCTTCTCAACACAGGGAGTCCAAGAGCCTTCAAATGGTAAACGCCATTGCCCTAGGTCTCTAGACCTAGGTCTTGGTCTCTGCTGTGTTCCGTCAGCTCAGGATAGGGACTTTGACACTACAGAGGCAAGACCTCCAAAAGAAGGACAGAAGGATAGATAGAGATACGTAGAAAGGAGCTAGATATATATCAAACATGTGTTCTGTATTAAAATACATATGTATAAATATATGTATATTAATGAGCATCTAATTATATAGTAATATATTGATTATACAATGTGCAAATGTTTAACAATAGTCTTTTAGTCAAAGGGTTCAATGTGACTCTTTTCGGTTGGGGACAACCTGAACCCACCCAGCAGACTGACTGTAGAAACTCACGGACAGATGCTGTGTGGCCTGGAAGCGAAGTTTTCCTTCTGGACGCCGGTGTTGGCACTTCTCAGGCCCGCACTTACTCCACCTACAGTTTGGAGAGCAGCCGTTTTCCTTGTTGCCCACTAACTGCTGATGTGAGCAACCCCTGAAGCGCAGGCTCCCAACACCCCCTTGACTTGACCAGCTCTGTGTGCCAGGCTGCTCCATCTTCCCTTTCCCTGGCTAGGGTCTGCCGTCCCCTGAGGAGAGGAAAGTTGTTCTGCCTGGAGGAAACAACCTATAACCAGGCAGTGCCATCTGCAGGGAGCAGTAAAGATGTCTGGGGTGGACAAAGGGGCCGGCTATACAGACTGCATGGTGTAGCTATCGTACCCTTGCATACCCTCCTCGGGCACTTCCCACACCCTCCTCTGTCGAGGGTGACCCAGACCCTGTGGCTTCCACCTAATCTATCCCTGTGCGCACCTCTGCCGCACTCTCACTTCTCTCAGGAGGGTCTCAGCAAGGCTTGAAGGAGACAAGATGCCGCCTGACTGGAGTTGCCAGTAATCAGTGGTTAGGGAAGCAGACTCAGCCCTGCCTGGAAAACTGCCCGTGACCAGATGCCTCAAGTGCCTGACCCCGAGGCTGCCTCCCCCCGCCCCCCAGGGTGGACTGTGTACTCAGAATGTGAGGGCAGAGTAAACCCTTCCTTCTGTAAGGTACTTGGTAAAATGCCAAGAGAAGTAAACAACACGAGAAAGGGAGAGAGCAGGGGAAGGGGGAGCCAGCTACTGTGATAGTGATATGTGTCTGAACTCCCAGCACTCAGGATGTGAGGCAGGGGGATCACTCTGGGCTATATAGCAAGAGTCTTTCAGGGAGGAAGGAAGGAAGGAAGGTAGGAAGAAAGGAAGGAAGGAAGAAAGGAAGGAAGTTTATTGTTTGGTCCTGCTACGTTACTAGAGAAGCCACTGTTGGCATAGGCTGATAAGGAATTGGGAACACCAGGGCAGCACTCTCCTTACACCCAGGTGTCAGTCAGCCCAGTGACAGGAGGAGACTGTGCGTGCATGAGCGGGTGTAGCTGGGGTATGGGTTTGAAGTCTCTTGGACGCCAAGATGGGGGTCCAAATCCGTCACCTTGGTGGAGCTTGGGCTCTGTCACTTGTCTACTGTCCCTCTGTTACCCAGTTCAGGTCACCCCATATTTGTTCCTTGTTCTTCTGAGAGCAGTTATATAACAGCCTTTCTCAAAGACTCCAATTGACCATGGCCCCAGCCTTCACCCTCCCTCCACCCATCAGTACTGAGAACCACCCATTTGGTGGCTTTCAGGGGTTGTGAAAGACTGGGCCAAGTGCAGCCACCTCCTACCTGAAGGGCTTGCCAGGGCCTTGGCCAGTAGAGGCAGGCTCAAACCATGATGGCATCTTAGATTCAGGCGCAATTAGAGACAGGGGAGTTACCCAACTCCATGACTCTGGGTAGGAAAGGTGGCTAGAAAAAGCAAGTCCAGATGGAAACCCCAGGAGTCGAATTAGGGTCCTAGCGAGTGTCCCCTAGAACTGTGCTCGGTCTGCATTGACGTCCAGGTCCTTAGGATGGGGGTGTGGCTTAGGTCAATCAAGAAAATCAGGGTTTGGTTAAGACACACATCCAAAGGCATAGAGAGTTGGGAAGCCAGGAGCATAGCTGTGCTAACACATCCTGTTGGGAAGCATCCTGGGAGGCAGTGCCTTCACCCTGTCCTGGGGTTGGGGGTGGCCCGGGGTGGTGGTGGGTGGTGGGTGGGTGGTGGCAGTCATGGAAGGCCTGGGAGGTGCGGGAGTGGCTTCTTTGGCAGTTTAGTATAGGAAACAGGTTCTGTGGCTCAGGTACTCTGTGGCTCTTTCTTGATCTTACAAGACTCCTGAACTTAAGCTTAAGCTCCTGAATCCTCTCGTTGTCCAGCTGAAAACAGACCATGGAAGCTGAAATTGTCTGCTTAAACCCTTTCATTTGACTAAGGCAAAGGAAAACCGCAGGGGGTGGGGGTGGAGGAGGGAGATATGCCCAAGATCCCCAGAGGGTAAACAAGGAGCAGAGCCTCCCCTCTCTGACCCTGTGCCTGCCAGGGATCCTTGGCTCATAGCCCAGGCTAGCTCCGGGGAGTGCTCTGGGTCCTTAGGTCTGCTCAGCGGGGTGGAGAATAAAAGTTATCCCAGATGTATTCCTAACCCTGTCGGATTCAAACCAGGGTTTTGTACCGTGACCCTGACATCAAGCGCAGGGGACCCTGGCAGCTGCTCTGTTGGTCCTGTGTCTGCAGTTTTGTAAGCTCTTTCTAGGGTGTCCCAGCTGCAACAACAGTAGAGTTCTGTAACCACAGAGGACATCAGGTATACAGGCCAGATTGTGTCTCTAAATCAGGAGAGAAACACAGCCCAGCCTTTAAGAACCCATGAATCAGGTGGTCATAAGCATGCCCAAGTCTATCTCATGGGGAAGTACTGAGATATGCGTGGGAGGTAGGGCTAAGGGTCTCCAGGTGGAGAATTATGCAAAACAGTACCGAAGTGTGGGGTTGTGCCTTCCGCTGGGTGTTTGTATCTTTCTGTACTTTGCAACAGATTCTGTTACTTTTAGTTACAAAGAAGAACTTAAGGAAAGTCTGTCTCAGAACCCTCTTTAGGAGCGAGTCTCCATGTTGCCAAATCCTCCTGCCCTTTCTCCGTCTGAGGGTAAGGTGTCCCCAGTGGTGGCTTTGAGGAGGAGAGCTCCACGTCCTCAAAGCCTCTGACTCTTTGCTGGCCTCTTTCTGGAATAGTTGCCCCAGGAGGTGGGTGAGTCTGTGGTAAAGGTCTCTGAGCTGTGTGGTAGGACCAGGCTGGCCTTGAACTCAGAAATCCGCCTGCCTCTGCCTCCCAGGATTAAAGGTGTGAGCCACCACTGCCGGTTCACCTTCAGCACCTTAATCCTTAACCTGGGACAGTGCAAGCTGTTCCTACTTGCCTTGTTGCTATGCGAGCCTGTTGAGGAACAGCTGAGAGGTTTAGTGTGCAGCTGGGTGTGGTCATACACACCTGCAATCCTAGAATCTGGGGGTAGTGTAAGGAGGGTCAGGAGGTCCAGGCTAGTGTTGGGTACATAAGTTTTGAGGAAAGCCTCACATGCTTGAGACTTTGATTCAAAAACAACAACAAAAACTTGGGCTAAGGAGACTGGCTCAGTTGATATAGTATTTGCCAAACAAGTGTGGGGACCTGAGTTTGATCCTCAGAATCCACGTTTAAAAAAAAAAAAGTCAGTGCAATGAGAAGCAGCTTAATTTTTTTTAATTATCCATCTTCATTAATTTATGTTCTTATCCTTATTATTTTCTTCCTTTTACTTACTGCCCACTTTGTAGATTTTATTTTCTTATTTATTTTTATGTTTTGTAGTTATCCCTTTTAGAAGCTCTCTGCCCCCTCTTCTGCATAGATCTCTGAACCTTGAGGGCAGGGCTCTGATGAAGACATCCCGTTTAGGACGCAGTGGACCAAAGCCTCTCAGTCTGCACACTTTGTCCAGGAGTGAGTCTCTGTGTCAGTTTCCATCTACCTAAGCCGCAGCTCCTCTGATGAGGCCCAGGCATGGCCCTGGATATAGGAGTGTGTCACTGAGAGTCATAGGTTTCCTCTGAAGCCTTATGACCTGTCTAGTCACAGGTCCTTGGCTGCTTTAGTAGTGTCACATAAGGGTTCTATCTCATAGAGTGACCCTTAAATCCAACCTAAAAGTAGTTGGTTACTAACATAACATTAGTGCCATTATTACACCAGTACATCTTGCTTGCAGGCAGCCACCGTAGGCCACTGGGCTTGTAGCTGGGAGATATTGATATCTCCTCCAACTGCATTGCAGTAGCATAACCTTCTAACACATTGACTCTAGTCACTGGGGGTGAAGCGTCTAGTTAGGCACCAGCTCAATTTCTCCATGTTTGGTAACATATGTAAGCATGGTGAAAAGTGATTTATAACCCCAGCGCTACAGAGGCAGAGACGTGTACATGTCTCTGGGGATCTCTGGCTGGTCAGCTTGGTGAACCCCAGCCCACTGAGAGACCAGTTTCAAAGAACAAGATGAACACACCTGAGGAATGACATGTAAAGTTGTCCTCTGACCTCTAAAAGTGTGTGTACAGGTGCATGAGCATATGCACATGTATGTGCATGTACACACACACACACATACACACCACCTGTACAATATACAGGTTTAATGGCATTGCCTTTTAAACCTCACTTTTTTGTGGTAGATTTGACTTCGTATTTCTAAAGACAGATGAGGCAGGGTAATCCAGTGACCAGATTTTAAAGCTGGTTTACATTTCAGGGGTTTCCTGGATCCTAATAGGTGACTTTAGCCATCCAAATCATGGAAGTTTTGTTTCTCCAGAGACCCAGATGGTTATCACCAGAGAAGGTAGTCTCAGTCTAATACATTCCACGTAGTTGATGCATGCCCCAGTCGTGCCAAGGCTGCCTCCGGCTAGCATCTCCCTTCCCACACCTGTCTGTCTCTGCAGCCTAGGAAGCTGCCTTTACAGTGTGCCCGTGAGCAGAAAGTTTGGGGTCAGTGGCAGACAGATAGCCCGAGGCCTCCGGTAGGGGTTAGAACTCACACTGTGCACATGTGCACTGGGTAAGCTCTAGGAACCCTAGATGTCTGCAAGGTTGACCGAGCAGAGAAGCCAGGGTCTCGCTGCTCTGCGAGCTGATGGGCTTGTTTCCATAGTTGCAGAGAAAGATTTTTCCACCAAGTCCCCCAAGGTGCACAGTATCTTGATGAACACTGAGATGAGAGCCCAGATTAGAGTCCTGGAATGTGGAACACGGGAGTCTTCAGCCAAGCCAGCCAGCCAGTCACCAGTGCCAGGGGACTTCCCTGGTGGGTGGCTTGACCAAGCGGCCAAGGAGCTGTGGGTGGCTTGATCAGATTCTAACACGAGCTCACACTAACGCAAGCAACACTTGATGAGCGCATTCTGGTCCTGATTCTGTGCAGAACATCTTGTCAGGCCCTCAGCCTCTTTGCCTCTGTCTCTAAAGCATTCAGCTTCTTAGGGTTCAAGGAAAAAAACAGGTGTTTGTGAACACACTTTTTCCTGGGAAACAGCTACTACTGAGAAAATGCTAGAAGCCAGAGATGACTATTGCTCATTAAAAACAGCAATAAAAGAGCCAGCACACAGACACACACACACACACACACACCAGTGACCTGCAGACCCTCCCTCCACACTGGCTGCTGGGTATGGAGAAGCACACTGGGTGTGGAGAAGCACACTGACTGGTGGGGTGCTTGGTCAGGACTTAATTCAAACACATTAGGAGCCAGCTGCCTGCCACAGCATGACACAGACAGTGACAAGGTGAGTGGCTTTCCCCTTGCCCTTGACGGACTCAAAGTTCTAGAAATAAGCAGGTGACTTTAGTTCAGAGCCACGTGTCCCATAATTAAGCCACATCTGAAGCATCGGTGACAGGGTGAGAGAGGCAGACGGTAGCTCTGTCTCAGCGGAGCAGGCCAGGGAGAGAATCTGAATGAGGCTTGCAGATGTACACAGGAGGGGTTCACTGTGGAGATGGCTACAGGAAAAGCAGAGCCCTGCCCAGAGGATGGAAACGGGCAGCCGCACCTGGAGGTGGCAGCAGGCCTAGGCCGTCTGTGACATACCAGGCCCAGGCCTGTGCTAAGGGCTGGGGAGGTGGCGCTGGCTCTATCCCTAATAGCTGGAATAAGGAAGCTCCAGTCAGCCCCTGGGAGCGCTTGGGAGGCTATGGAAGAGTGACCTTGGCCGAAGAGTCTGGGGACCATTCTGGAGAAGCATTCCAGGCACAATACAGACAGCTCGTTTCTGAGTTTGGGGAAATCACAGATGGTCACCCTCGCCACGGCTGAGAAAAGGGTAAGGATGCAGAGCAAATCTGGCTTAGGCAGTGGGCGTGTGTGGCTTGGATGGGAGCCTCAGGGCCTTTCCCATGGCTGCCTCAGACAGCCACAGCAGGGAACGGTGTGTGTGGGGGTGGGGGAGCCCACAAGGCACAGACTGGTCAGTGCTTTCAGTGTACTAGTCAACCTTCCAGTGATGTCTGTGGAAGGACCCGGGCTGTCAGGTGATCCTTCTGTGCAGCCAGGGTTGAGAGCGGTAGAAACACAAGGCAGCAGAGGCGCTGCATGTGCTGCTGGGCCAGCCCTCTAGGTATTGAGAGCTGAAGCTGTTGCCGGTGCCCTGAGGCAGGGGCTCACTCACAACCTCAGAGGTGCTTTCCTCAAAAGCAGAGCTGGGAGGATGGGCTGAGATGGGACTGTGGAAATGTTTGAACAGTTAATTCACCCAGCGGGGGAGCAGGCGAGGGAAGGTGCAGACTGGACCCCAGCTGCAGAAAGAGGGGAGAATGCATTGAGGAGGAAGTGGGGGAGGTGACATAGAAGACTACAGGATGGTACCGAAGGAAACACAAGAAGACAACTGGGAATCCACCCACGTTCATGGGCTGGCATGCAGCCAGGCCGCGTCAGAGCAGCCTACAGAGCTGATACAGCCCAAGCCAGTATCTCATCAACTTTTCCTATTTTTTTTTGCAAAAATATGAAAATCAATGGTGATCTCAATGAATCCAAAACAACAGTGAGTGTGAATATGGACAAAGTGAGAGGCTTCTCACTTCCGGGTATCAAACTTAGCTGAGGGTATTTAAACAAAGTGTGATCCTTGCATAAAATGAGACAAAACAAAACAACCAGAATCCAGACATACAGACTGATGGAGCTAAATAGAGAGTCCAGAAGTAAATCCTCACACTTCTGAGCCATGCTGACTGGTTTTATGTCACTCTGATACAAGCTAGAGTTGTTTGAGAGGAGAGCACGCCTCTGTAAGGTCTGGCTGTAGGCAAGTGTGTTCAGCATTTTCTTAATTATTCTGATTGATTTTGGAGGGCCCAGCCCACTGTGTATGGGGTCACTCCTGGGCTGGGGGTCCCGGGTGCTATAAGAAAGCAGGCTATGCAAACGGAAGGAGCTTCAGCCCCTGCCTCCAGGTTCCTGCCCTGTGTGAGTTCCTGTCCTGACTTTCTTGGAGATGGGAATAAACTTAAGTCGGAGGTGCAAATCCTTTCATACCCAAGTTGCTCTTGGCCATGGTGTTTCATCATAGCACCAGAAACCCTAAGGCACGATCAATTTACCTTTCTTACACCGTATTGATTTATTTTGTGTGTTTGTGTGCACACACCACCAGGGCACGTGTGGAGGTCAGAGGACAATTTACAGGAATCAGATCTCTCCCTACTACATGAGTTTTGGGGATCAAACAAGGCCACCGGGCTTTGCAGCAAGTGTTACCCACTGAGCCGTCCCTCTAGCCTGCAATAGACGTGGCGAGTGTGCCAGGACGTTCAACCAGGAAAGGGCCAGATTGTCAACAAACAGAACTGGAGAAACTAAACACCCACTTGTAAAAGGACAAAGTGGCACAGTTACTTGATACCGTATTCAAAATAATTCAAAATGAATCAAAAGTCTAGATGTGCTTTAATAAAAATAGTGTCCGGGAAGAGCCTCGAGGTTCTCAATTGACAGTGACTTCTTGGATACGACACTTTAAGAAGAGGCACAGAAGGGAAAGTCGATAGAGCAGCTAAATCAGATTTGAGATGTCTCTGCATCACAGGCACAGCTTGTGGGTTAAGGTCCAGGATATATAAAGAATTCCTACAGCCCAACAGCAGAGAGCCTGATTATAAACGTGGGCAGAGGACCTAAAGAGACCTCTTCCCAGGCACTAGTGAATGACCCAGTAGCAGGAAAGCTGCTAGGCTGCAGGGAAATGCAAATGAGGAGCACAGAGAGCTAACACCTCACACCTAGTGGGACAGCTGCTGTGAACAAGACAGCAAGGTTACAAAGAGTGGTTAGGATGTGGGGACAGAACTCGGCACGCAGGACTTGCCTAACATGCACAAGGAAGGCTGAGGGCTCAGCCCCAGTCCTGTGAGATAGACAGCTGTCTTAGTCAGGGTTTCTATTCTTGTACAACATCAGGACCAAGAAGCAAGTTGGGGAGGAAAGGGTTTATTCAGCTTACACTTACACGTTGCTGTTCATCACCATAGTAAGTCAGGACTGGAACTCAAGCAGGTCAGGAAGCAGGAGCTGAGGCAGAGGCCATGGAGGGATGTTCCTTACTGGCATGCTTCCCCTGGCTTGCCCAGCCTGCTCTCTTATAGAACCCAAGAGCACCAGCCCAGAGATGGCACCACCCACAAGGGGCTCCCCTACCCTTGATCCCTAATTGAGAAAATGCTCCAGAACTGGATTTCATGGAGGCACTTCCCCAACTGAAGCTCCTTTCTCTGTGATAACTCCAGCCTGTGTCAAGTTGACACACAGAACCAGCCAGTGCAATAGATAATAGGTGGATGGATGGATGGATGATAGACAGATGAACACACACACACACACACACACACACACACACACACACACACAGGAAGGAAATGTGGGGAAATTGAAATTTGTGCACTGTTAATGGGAGAGTACATCGATACCAGCACTGTAGCCAACCGCACGCTGGTGTGCTATAGCGACATACACCCGGATGTTTTGCTTCTCTGCACACACCAAGACAGAACCAAAAGCAAATCCATGCAGAGATCTTCTTGGGCCTGTTCTCTGAGTTTACTGGGCTGTCACAATAGTGTATAATTCATTTACTCACAGACCTGGAGGCCAAAAGTCCAAGGTCAAAGTGTGGGCAGAGCGGATTCCTCTGAGGTCTCGTCCTCCCTGGCTCACAGCTGAAGACTTCTGCCCGTGTCCTCACGTGTGTGTTCACGTTCTGATGTCTTCTTCTTCCAGTGTACCTGTCCTGTTGGATGGACACTCGTGCTAATCATCTTGCTTCAACCTGATTACACCTATAAGGAGCCGACTTCCAAGCACAGCTCCATTCTGAAGTCTTGGGGATCAGGATTTCAATTTGTGGATTGGGAGTGAGCCAGAGGCTGGGCACCCCCAGTGCCCATCAATTTAATAAAGAAGCAAATAAGTAAATAAGCAAAATGTGGTCTGCCATTCCGTGGAAAGCACTGGCTGTAAACAGCAGAATGATTCTGATGCATCTGATGTGCTTTTTTTTTTTTAAACTGGATATTTTGTTTACATTTCAAATGTTATCCTCTTTCCTGGTTTCCTCTCTGCAAACTCCCTATCCCGTCCCCCACCCACCCACCTACCTACTCCCGCCTCAGCACCCTAGCTTTCCTCTACACTGGGGCATCGAGCCTTCACAGGACCAAGGGCCTCTCCTCGCATTGATGCCAGATAAGGCCCCTTCAGTCCTTCCTCTAACTCCTCCATTGGGGTCCCTGTGCTCAGTGTCCATTGTGCTCTGGCTGCAAGCATCGGCATCTGTATTGGTCAGGCTCTGGCAGAGCCTCTCAGGAGACAGCTGTATCAGGCTCCTGTCAGCAAGCTCTTCTTGGTATCAGCAATACTGTCTGGGTTTGGTGTCTGCATGTGGGATGGATCCCAGGTGGGGCAGTCTCTGGATGGCCTTTCCTTCAGTCTCTGCTCCACTCTTTGTCCTGTATTTCCTTTAGACAGGAGAAATTCTGGGTTAAAATGTTGGAGATTGGGTGGGTGGCCCCATCCCTCAAAGGGGGGAGGGGGCATACCTAATGGATGTGGTCTCGACAGGATCTCCCTCTCCTTTGTGGGGAATTTCTGCTAATGTCATCCCTGTGGAGTCCTGGGAGGCTCTTGCTTTCCTGGCACCTTGGACTTTCTGGTTGCTACCCCCAGTTCCCCATCCCCCATTGCTGCACACCGCTGTTCAATTTCCTGGCCCTCTGTACATCTCTCCCATCTCCTCCCATTCCTGACTCTGACCCTCTTTTCCCCCTCCCCCTCTCTTCCTCCCGAGTCCCTCCCACCCTCTACTTCCCTTGATTATATTGTTCCTCCTTCTAAGTAGGACTGAAGCATCCACTCTTTGGTCTTCCTTCCTCCTGAGCTTCATGTGGTCCTTGAGTTATATCATGGGTTTTCCACACTCTTTGCCTAATATCTACTTGTCAGTGAGTGAATACCATGTGTGTTCTTTTGTGACTGAGTTACCTCACTCAGGATGATATTTTCTAGATCCATCCATTTGCCTAAGAATTTTTTGAAGTCATTGATTTTAATAGCTGAGTAGTATTCCATTGTGTAAATGTACCACATTTTCTGTATCCATTCCTCTGTTGAGGGACATCTGGGTTGTTTCCAGCTTCTGGCTACTATAAATATGTCTGCCATGAACATAGTGGAACATGTGTCCTTATTATGTGTTGGAGCATCTTCTGGGTATATGCAGCAAAATTCTGGGGCCTGTTTATGTATCTAGTCTGTTAGTCTTTCTTTTTATTGGGGAATTGAGTCCACTGATGTTAAGAGCTATTAAGGAATAGTGATTGTTGCTTCCTGTTATTTTTGTTGTTAGATAACATAATAAACATAATAAAATACATATTTTATTATGTTTGTGTGGCTATCTTCTTTTGGGTTTGTTGAAAGAAGATTACTTTCTTGCTTTTTTCTAAGTTGTAGTTTCCCTCCTTGTGTTGGAGTTTTCCATCTATTATCTTTTGTAGGGATGGATTTTCGGAGAGACAAATTGTGTAAATTTGGTTTTGTCATGGAATATCTTGGTTTCTCCATCTACAGTAATTGAGAGTTTTGCTGGGTATAGTAACCTGGGCTGGCATTTGTGTTCTCTTAGGGTCTGTATGACATCTTCCCAGGATCTCCTAGCTTTCATAGTCTCTGTTGAGAAGTCTTGTGTAATTCTGATAGGTCTGCCTTTGTATGTTACTTGACCTTTTCCCCTTACTGCTTTTAATATTTTTTCTTTGTTTAGAACAGTTGGTGTTTTGACTGGTATGTGATTGGAGGAATTTCTTTTCTGGTCCAATCTATTTGGAGTTCTGTCAGCTTCTTGTATCTTTATGGGCATCTCTTTCTTTAGGTTATAGAAGTTTTCTTCTATAATTTTATTGAAGATATTTAGTGGCCCTTTAAGTTGGGAATCTTCACTCTCTTCTATGCCTATTATCCTTAGGTTTGGTCTTCTCATTGTGTCCTTGATTTCCTGGATGTTTTGGGTTAGGAGCTTTTTTGAATTTTGTGTTTTCTTTGACTGTTGTGTCAATGTTTTCTATGGTATCTTCTGCACCTGAGATTCTGTCTTGTGTTCTGTTGGTGTTGCTTGCATCTATGACTCCTGATCTCTTTCCTAGGTTTTCTTTTTCTTTTTCTTCTTCTTTTTTTTTTTTTTTTTTTTTTTTTTTGGATTTTTCTAGGCAGGGTTTCTCTGTGTAGCCCTTGGCTGTCCTGGAACTCACTCTGTAGACCAGGCTGGCCTCGAACTCAGAAATCTGCCTGCCTCTGCCTCCCAAGTGCTAGGATTAAAGGTGTGTGCCAGCACCGCCTGGCTTTTCCTAGGTTTTCTATCTTCAAGGTTTTCTCCCTTTGTGATTTCTTTATTGTTTCTATTTCCATTTTTAGATCCTGTATGGGTTTTTTTCAATTACTTCACCTGTTTGGTTGTATTTTCCTATAATTCTTTAAGGGATTTTTATGTTTCCTCTTTAAGGGCTTCTAGCTCTTTACCTGTGTTCTCCTGTATTTCTTTAAGGGAGTTATTTATGTCCTTAAAGTCCTCTGTCATCATCATGAGATGTGATTTTAAATCTGAGTCTTGCTTTTCTGGTGTGTTGGGGTATCCAGGGTTCACTGTGGTGGGAGAACTGGGTTCTGATGGTGCCAAGTAGCCTTGGTTTCTGTAGCTTATGTTCTTGCCCTTGCCTCTTGCTATCTGGTTATCTCTGGTGTTAGCTGGTCTTGCTGTCTCTGACTGTGGCTTGTTCCTCCTGCAAGCCTGTGTGTCAGCCAGCACTCCTGAGAGACCAGCTCTCTCCCAGCAGGATTTAGATGTGGAGATCTTGGCACAGGGTCAGCTCCAGGGTGCAGATGGAAACTGGAAGCTGATGTAAAGCATGACACCTGACCCTTGAGCACCTGTGCTAACTGCAGTAAGCCAGCACCAGACCGACCATGTCCACTTCCCTCCTGCAGACCCCAGAGTTGTCGGACTCACAGGATGCAGCTGCCAGGGTTTGGGAGGGAGGATGAAGAGTTTCTTCTTAGAGAAGAAAGTGTCTGGAAATAGATTCTGCTTTGGTCTGTGCCCTGCCCTTAGTCACTCTGTGTTGTGCAGAACGATGGTTTTCAGGCAGTGCCTCATCCAGAGAGAGTCCATTTTATAAGCTGCTATTGACTCCATTTTGAGGGTTGGAAAATGACTCTGCAACTTGGTAGGCATGGAAACACCACCATCTGCCCGGTACCGCCCACGGCACAGACTGTTAGATGGCATATTCCTAAATTAAAAAAGATAATCACCCTATTGATTTATCAAAGTAAATTGAGTCCACATTAGCACATGAGGGTATTAAACCCTATCGGGAAAACCAGGCATAAGAACTTACCCAACACACTAGACTGAGGGAAAGGTATAACCTCCTCATCCAGCCCCTGAGAGGGCTATGTTCCCTCTAATCTGCCATCTGACCAGGTGAGACTCGTATGTGCATGTGTGTATGTGTACAAACCTGTGTGTGCATGTGTGTGCACTCAAGGGGAGAGGGAGAGAACAAATGCATGTGCATGAGTCAGGGCACTATGACAACAAGGAGCCAGTGTGAGTCAGGAGCAGGAAACAGAGTTCATCACACCTTGAACCACAAACAAGATGCAGAGAGCCTCTGGAAATGGCAGGCAGCCTTAAACTCTCAAAGCCATCCCCAGCGATACGCTTCCCCAGCAAAGTCGTACTGCCTGTCTCCCAAAGAGCACCAACAACTTAGCACCAAGTGTTCAAATACATGAGCCTGTGGGCATTGTGTGTGTGTGTGTGTGTGTGTGTGTGTGTGTATGTGTGTGTGTGTAGAGAACTCCCTACTGCAGCTGTCTGAGACTTTAGCTTGACGTGGTCTCAGCTCTGATAAAATCAACTCAAATCTCTGTCCATCAGTCTACCCATCTGTCTGTCTGGAACTAGTTCTGTAGTTTGCCTCTGTCACCCAGTATCTCACACCTCACTTCTGCAGCCTGACTCAACTCTGACTCTGTGGCCTGGCTGGGATTGCAAATGCTGCGTTCTGACTGGGTTTGTGTCAGACCTAACCTCGTTCTCTGCCTCTGTCTGCATCCTTATTAGCCCCCCCCCCCCCCCCCCCCCGCCCAGCTCCTGCCTTTCCTCAAAGGCCTCTTTGAAACTCCATGAACTCTGTCGGCCTCCTGAACCCTTCACAGGCATCTGTCACCTACACTGTGTCTACTGTGAGATACGGAATGTGTGAGCAGAGAGCTAATATTAGAAGTAAAGATGCAAATTTCTATTCATTCCAGCACCACACACATGTGCACACTCACACACACACAGACCAGATGATAATTTTTATTGTTCATACTTTATTCCAATTATTTTTTCAATAAACAAATCTGACTGTTAAGGATGACGACTTTTATGGACTTGAGGTGGCCAGGTGCTCCCATCTGGTGTGCAGGCGTTTTCCAAGGCCAGTTGCGGGCCACAGGAAGAGCAGACTGGAGAGTCAGAGCAAAGCCTTATTTCTGACTTGGTGACGAGCCACCTGCCCGTCCCCATTCTGTTTTAGACTTCTGCGGCAGTTAGTACTAACTGTCGACTTGATTGGATCTTGATTAGATTAATTAAGGACCCATCTTAACAGTGTGCAGACCGTTCCCTGGGTGGGTGGGTATTCTGACTTGTGTATGAGATTATGAAATGAGTTGAGCAGAACCTTGCATTTAATGATTATGACCGGGGCGTGCTCCTCCCCCCCCTCCCCCATCTCAGCGTCCCTGGTGGACTGGACCCAAGTTGTGAGGCACGAGAAATCCGTTCTCCACACAGTTACTGGGCTGGTCATCTTATCTCAGTCATAGGAAAAGAAGCTAATGT
Organism: Apodemus sylvaticus; assembly: GCF_947179515.1. Classification (NCBI taxonomy): domain Eukaryota; kingdom Metazoa; phylum Chordata; class Mammalia; order Rodentia; family Muridae; genus Apodemus; species Apodemus sylvaticus. The sequence continues at coordinate 4,647,422 of NC_067473.1, forward strand.
AAGCCTCACCCTCGTCTCCATCTCTGCCATCAAGATTGTAGCTATAGCTCCAGCACTGCTCTCCACACCTGTGGTCATCTTTACTGGAGACACACTTCCGTGGACCATTCAAAGAGGCCTCAGGTTTCACGTCAGGAGAGAAAGTCCCACCCATCAGCCTCTGCCTGCCTGCGTCATCCCCAGAGCCACCCCTGGTTTGTTCTTCCAGCCTGCCTGCCTGCCTGCCTGGACTCCTTATCTTTTTATCCCCTTGGCCTGGGGCCTCGCTGAGGGTGTGGGTGGACATCTGACTTGATGTTCTGGAAGGGAATGGCTATGAGTCGAGCACCACCCCCACCCCACCCCCCCTGTGACAGGGCTTGTTAGGGCCACCCACTAGGCAGGCATCCTTAACTTAGGCTCACACTTTCCTTGTATACCAGCTGAGTAGAGAAGTCACAGTGGAAAGCAGGGAAGTCTCCATTCAACGCACCACGTTACAAAGGGGCCCAGTCACCCCCTTACCCTCTAAGGCCATCTTCTGAGTCTTGGCATGAGACTCAAGATTCAAATAGAGGGCCAGAGGTTTGAGTCGTCCTGACTGAGGTGTAGTCCACTTAGCATTGACCATCACTGTCTCAGCTCCACTGTGCTCTGCATGGCTGACAGCTTGTCAGAATGATGTGAAATCTCTTTAGTGGAGGCAGAGCTGGCACAAAGCCTTTTCCTTGGGAAGCTGAGGTTTCTCAGTTCCATGGTTTCAAATGGAAGCCAAACGGAGGGACACAGTGTCTCTGTAGACTACTTCATTCCTACCAGTATCCTCACCACTGCGTCTCCCTACTGGCTAGGAGGCCTCTCGGAGAGGGAGGTCGCGCCCTCACAGAGCGTGTACCTTGTGTACCCCTCCCCAGGGCCCGTAGCCTTGACTCTGCTCTCTCTCCCCCAGGACCTGAGTTCCTTTGCCATGCCGCTCCTGGATGGAGATGTGGAGAGTTCAGAAAAGCATTCTTCTCGGAAGGTAAGGCCTGCCTTTTCCAAGCGTCTCACCACCCCACCTGAGAAGCCCCCAAAGTGGCCAGAGTCTGAGACACCCTTCCAGGTTTACTTGTGTGGGGTTCATCCCAGCATGTGGGGTGGCCACCACTGAGCCAGCCTGAGCCAGCTCCCCTCTCAGGCAATGTTGCTGCCTGCTTCAAGGCCATTAGCCATACAGAGCCAGGCCAGGAGTCAGGGTGTGGCAGGTGAAGGGTCACAGTGGCCATCAAAGAGAGGGTGAAGGCAGCCTAAAGGTTCCCCTGCAGTTGGGAGTGGCATCCTAGCACCCACTGACCCAAGTAACAAAAATTATAGCAGGTAGGGGCTGCAGCATCTCTGAGTGGCTGCCCAGCGCTCTGCAGCCTGGATTAGGGTGGGAGTTCCCATCCTGGAAAAAGAGAGTCTATTCTCTGAGCATTTGAATCGCATACAATTGAATCAACAAATTGGTTTAGGCCCAGGAGGCTCACTTGGCAGTCAGTCCCCTGCCCCGCCCCGCCCCGTCCTACCCAAACAACCTTATTCGCAGTTATTGTGGCCCAGCCAGAAAGACTGTCAGAAAATGGCCTGTGGCCTGGGCTGGCAGACGCCATCAAGCTCAGAGTCTGTAGTGTAGCCAGGTCAGGTCCTTTGCTCCTCCGCCCTGCAGTGCTCCACGTAGCCTTTCCTGCATGGAAGACCCACTGGGAACCAAAGGTGTGGCAGAGGAGCCCCAAGGGAGTTGGGGCTCTCCCTAGTGGTCCCAGAAGTCCAGAAAGAGGCTGTGGTAAGCACTGACAGTCAGCTAGAGGGAAAGGTCATGGAGGTACTCTTGCCTCCCTGCAATATTTGCTCAAAAATAGCCTCACCCATCCTCTGTGCCTTGTGCAGAAGGGTCGGTGACCAGGACAAGTGGCTTGTCACACAGTGGCAGTGCAGACCAGGGACCATAGGACACATTCCTCTCCCACACCAGCAACCTCTAGATGCAGCTTGGGGGCAGGGCCTCTCTGACCCTGTATGATGGGAAGGGGTGCTGGGGCCAGGAGTTTCCATGGTCACTGCAACCTAGTGCCCACCCCAGAGAGCACCTGTTCCTGGGCCTGGCGCTACCTCCAGTGCCACTGTCTCTCAGCCGTCAGGAGGTGACAGGCATCTAGAACAATTTCTCATTTGCCCCAGAAAGGTATGCCTCTGCCCCTGCTCTGTTCTTCACAACATGAATCTGGGGGGAACATCTGAGGGAGCTTCTGTTAGATTTCTACATATGTCTGGCCCTTTCTGAGGGTGGGATGGGAGGCCCAGGTGAGTTAGGGACGCTACTGAGCTTTCAGGGCAGAAGGGCACAGGGCAGCGGGCTCGGTGGGGTCTGCCTTCAGGAACCACGCTGGATGAAGAGGTGGTCCGTGTGAGGGTCACAGGTCACAGTGCTCCTGGGCAAGTGTGCAAGTATGAATGGCTGTGGAGCTGAGCCGAGAACTGAGTGCTAAATCAGCTTAGATGTAAGCCAGCCTCACCGTCTCCTGGGGCTGATAGGAGTGTTCTTCTCCACTAGCCCCCTCCGCGGCTGTCCTAAGGCAACACCACACTCGCAAGAGTTGTTTATAGCTCAGAGGCTTCATCATGGTAAAAACAAACAAACACACAAACGCAAAACACTGCCTTGCTCATTTGCAGCCTAACTGGACCTGAGTGCAAGCGTCTTAGTGCTGTTCTAGTGTGTGCCCCACTGTACCCTTAATGTCCTGGACTTCAGGCTTGGGGGGCTACCAATCAGGAAAAGATCCTAAGCAGGACACATCCCACATCAGTGCTCTTGGCTACCTAAGGGGCTGAGAACATCATTGATAGAAAAGTGGGACCCCCACGTCCTCTCTGCACACTCTTGTCTTCTGTCCTCAAGAGGTATCAGACCTTTGTCATGGTAACTGTCTCTGCATAGCACTCTGGTGAGCCGACGCGTGACTCTAGCATATAGCTAATGAGTCAGAACTAGTCAGAGAATCATTGCTGCCTGCCACCTCGGGCTGGCCAGCCGCACCGCAGAGGCTAATCAGAGGGGTCTGTGGAAAAGCCCAGCAGATGTCCAGCAAACAACTGGCTCTCCTCTCTGCCCAGCAGTCCTCTCATCCCTAGCCATCTCCACGCGGCCATAGACAAGACGGTCTCTCTCTGAACGTGTCTTCTCACATACCAACCAGGGCCAGGAGTGGTGGCTGCCAGAAGGATCGAGGATTAGATGGCATCTCCTCGGCATCCCTGAGGAGGGAGTGCCTGCAGCCCAGCAGTTCAAGAAGGGTGGTCAGCACTCCTCGAAGAGGAGCACCCATGTACTGCTGCTCCCTTGCTCTCAGGGAGTGCTCCCTGGGCGAGGCTGCAGACATGGCTTGATTTCTGCCCATTGCTGGCTGAAGACTGTTCTCCTATCCTCTGGAGACCAGTCCACGGCGGAGTCCTGGAAACTTAGTACAGCTGCTCCCACTTCCGTCTCTTCCAGCCTGAGGTGCTGGGCTCATCACTGGATTCTAAGCCTGGTGCATGTCCCCAGTTTTGAATCTCCTCTCCCTGTCTGCTTTCCTGGCTCCTTTGACCCCTGTTCTCTGCTTCCATCTTCAAGAGCATGGAAACCCTGTCTGGCCAAACCGTCGTGGTCAGCCCTGAAGCCAGCCCCAACCGGGCTCCTTCCTCAGCTTCTCTCTCTCTCTGCCTCCTCTTCTATTTTGTGGAAAGACAAGCTCAGTTAAGACCAGAGCAGGGGCTGTCCCTGGTCTCAGCTTCCTGACAAACATGGAATTTTCCCTGTTTGGGAAACTCTGCCTTCAAGAGCCCAAGTGCCTGCTCCCCATGGGCTCCCAAGAGGCAGGCACACACTGTGGAGGCTCACCCAATCTCAGAGAGTCATCCGGTTATGTCATCCAGAGGATCAGATTGCTTCAGCTAGCCTAATAGCCTGGTGCCTCGCCATCCCTGGTGGCTCTGGAGGCGCCCATGGTCTGCTGGTTCCTGCCAGACTTATCCAGGAAACAGGCAGGGAAGGGTCCCTCTGCAGGGCAGGTCTCTGTAGGAGAGTCCAGGCAGGGCCCAGCATCCTCTGTTCTTTGGCCATTTGGGGGGGGGGGGAGGTGGGAAGAAAGTAGAAAGGTCTGTTTTCTGGGTCTCCCTTTTCTAGCTCCTGGGGCCTGCAGTTCTGACTACAGAATGGACAGTCAGTGAGGTCTCAGGGATTCCTTGCCAATCACAAAAGACTCAAGTCTTTTATGGTCTTTAGCTCTGCTCCTTGAATGAGTTCCTGGCTAGACCAGGCCTCAGGTATCTGAGACCTGGCTCCTTCTCCAGTCTCATTCAGAATGCCTCCTCCACCCCGCCCACTGCCCCGCCCACCGCCCTGCTTACTGCCCCACCCACCAGACTTCATGCCTTCCCTATCTGGGGTCATCTGCTTCCTGCTACTGCTTCACCTTGTTCTGTGGTCTCCGGGGTTGGATGCGGGTGGGACACGGCTCCCCTGTCTCCCTTTGTCTTCTCACACTTGTCCCTGCTCTGCCTCTTCAGCAGGCCAAGCTCACCTGCAAGGCATGCTGTGCTTGCAGCATAGGAGAGTGCTGTGGGCCAGTCTTCAGGGCCTCTAAAGGTGACTCCCTCGGCCTGGCCTTGACTCTTTGATCCCACGAACATTTCTGTAAAGGTCCTAGAGGTGTGTGGTGTCGGGGTTAAAGCTGCAGGCCTTGAGGTCAGTGCACTCACCAGCTTGATGACGTCTATTCTGGTCCCAGCCAGCACCTTTTGCCATAGGACACGGTGGCATCCAGAGCTGAGGAATGGTGGCCCTCACATACACCTGACAGCGGGTGCCTTCCTAGCTCTGGAGCCACCTTGGCCCCCGACGGTCAGGGCTCAGGTTCTGGTACCATGTAGAGCTCTGATTACCTAGCATCCCCGAATCGTAGCTTTCCTCCTCTTCCAGACTACAAGTCCCTTCTCTATCAAGACCTCCTTAATGCACAATGATGCTGCTTGGTGGACATGTATGAAGAACCATCTGTATACCATGGACCATGCTAAACACCCTCCTGTGTAAAACATAGCCCAACATCTCTGTAGCCCATGAAGCAGTCTAGCATCCCCATGGTGCAGAGGAGAGACAGATGCAAGGGGCCCAGGACTTAAACTCAGGTCTCTGTCCAAATCCTTGCTCATTTTGTCAATGCTTTAGGGGGATACTCTGTTTCTGGTATGTGTGGTTTCTACAGCAGGTGAGGGTCTGCCTCTTGGCTCCCTAGTTCCTTATCTGGTCACAATCCACCTACCACCTGGAGAACTTCTTTCCTTAAAAGTTATTTCCAGAAGTCATCCTGAGTCCCATAGGCAAATGGGATGGCAGCTAAACTGAAGAGGCAAGGACTCTAGCTGGTCTTCATTGTTAAGTAGAAGGGAAGTTGGTTTGAACTTCTTTCTAGGGAGGTAGCTCAGTTATAAGATCCTGGTCACGTTGTCCGAAGCTTAAGTGGCTGGAAGGAGTTGGTATCAAGTGAGTCTGGAACCTCCAAACGACACTTCCTTAGCGTCAGGTGGAGAATCCCAGAGGAAATTGGTGGTCTCTGAAGGGGCATCCCCACATGGGCATCATAGTCTTTGAGATGCCTGATATTGGAGCTCACGGGTGCCCTCTACTGGTAGGTCCACACATCTACTCTGGGACATGGCATTTGGTACCAGGCATTTCCAGGGTTTGGTCATTGTCCTCTGAGCCTGTGACAGTTACTTTCTTTTCTGTTGCTGACTTGGGGTCCCCTTTCGTCCCTTGGGTCCCATTGTCACAAGTGAACTAAGTAGTGGGACCCCAGCAGTCACCACACACCATGTCCTTGCTGTGGGTCAGCCCCTGTGCTGATGTCACCATGTGAACACACAGCTAGACCTACAAGCTGAGGGTATGACTGTCCTTCTGTCACGGAGGCAAGAGGGACAGTAAGACCATGGAGCACAGTAACACAGTAAGGGATAGAGCTGAGATCAGAGCCCGGATTGCAGGAAGCAAGCCCCTGGATACATTCACATAGCAGGCAGGGGGATGGCTATGAGCTGGAGCCATGGATAAAGCTATGGGGGCCTGATAGTTCCTTCAGACCACGGCTGTGGCTCCGAGTCATTAGTGGGGTCTGGGGTCTTGCTTGTACCTTTGCCGACTTCTGTCAGTGACCTCAGCCATTCACACGCCTCAGTAGCTTGGAGTCAAACATGCTGCCTCCCCACCCCAGCACCCTCACCAACGAGCCCAAGTGTGCATTCTGGATCGTGGAGGCTCATACTTTTCCTCCTAGGGTAGGGAGGGGTGCAAAGAGCCACTGTGTGTTATCAGACCTGGAAAAGGACATATAAGGGGCTTCAGGAGCGAACGCTATTATGGGAACAGTCAATGCGTATAGACAGGGCAGTCAAGAGAGACAGGAGCAGTGCTAGGTGCCCTCTCTTCGTCTTCAGGCACCCCTGAGGGCTCAGTTAGACAACTTCACAGGGTGGCCGGGGGCCCCAGGACAGGAGCCGACCAGCCCAGGTCCGGCGTCCACGGCTGACAATTGGAGCATTCCCTTGTCGCCTCTGTGGAGGAGCTCAGGGTTGTTTCTCTGTCTGCTTGGTGAGCATAAGAAAGGACAATAATCACAGGTCTACTCTAGTAGAGTTCAGAGTGCCTGGCACATGTGACCTCACCCACTTGTCTGTCTTTCTGCAGGTGGATGGTCCCTTTAGCTCAGGCAGCCCCTCCAGAGGACTCTTCTCCAGGGGCCCCCAGCCCCGGCCCTCCAGCCCTGTGTCTGCTCCTGTGAGGCCCAAGACGAGCCCTGGCTCTCCCAGAACTGTGTTCCCGTTCTCCTCCCAGGAGTCCCCTCCACGCTCGCCACGCCGCATGAGCCTCAGTGGGATCTTCCGCTCCTCATCCAAAGAGTCTTCCCCCAACTCCAACCCGTCTACCTCTCCTGGGGGCATCAGGTTCTTCTCACGGTCCAGAAAAAGTAAGACATTGATGCTATGGTTTCAGGTGGGTGTGGGCTGCGAGCGACCTTCCCTATAGCCGCTTGGTCAAGTGCTACCAGAGTCACAGGGTAGCTGCTGGTGGCTTGGTGCCGTCATGCTCAGTGACGCCCATTTCCACCTGCTGCTTGCTGCCTGCACTAGTGTGGTAAGCCTGGTGGTGTTGAAAGACTCCCGAATCCCGGGGAATCCTCACTCAAGTCTCGGAATAGGACGACACCCCAGAAAGTTCACGAGAGACTGTTCTTGATGCAAACACATGAGGTTTAGTTCTCCTGTGCATTGGGGCCTCACCCATATCCCGCGCTGCAGTTGGGGATTTTTAAAGAAACAGACCATAAAGAAAAAGGGCAGGGGATGCTTAGGCTGTGATCTATGTCATAAGGAATGGGGAGATCAGCGGCAATTCATGGCTCAGCGGAAGGTTACAGGTCATCTTGGGCAAACACAGTTACTTTGAGCGGGGATGGGGCACTGGTCATTGAAGCAAGGGGAGTGCTCGTTCTTTGAAGCCTGTGGGAGTGCTCATCCTTGAAGCCAGTGGGAATGCTGGTCTTTGAAGCTATCTTAAGGTGATGGTTTTCTAAGTTGCACTATGTCTAGGCTAATTGCTAGGGGTTTAAACATTTTGAGTTGAGGTCTCTCAGTGTGAACTCATTGGCACGAAGCTTTCTGAAGTGCATTGCACAGTCTGATTTTGGGAAGACATGTTTACTTCAGTGCTCAGGGTGGGTTTGTACGCAAGGCCAGTGAACTTCCTGGTATGGCCCTGTCCCTGACTTTGACTCTGTTTTTGGAAGATCCTGGGTTCTTCTCTCTGGGGCTCTGGGCACCTGGAAAAACGGGTGGGATAGATTGGAGGAGAAGGAAGTGTGTGTGAGTGTTGGAGCGAGAGCATCCCTCAGACTCTTAAGGTACTTGTGGTCTGAGGATGAATATTGCCACTTGAGCACTGTTGATCGTAAGCAGGGCCAAGGACAGCTGTAAAGAAGGTGTGTCTCAGTTTCTTTCCCGCTGCTGTGGTGAAGCATCCTGACAGAAGCAACATAAGGGAGAAAGGGTTTGTTTGTTCTATAGAGAGACCCATCCTGGTGGGGAAGGCCAAGAGGCAGGCGCAGGAGGCTACTGGTCACATCGCATCCGCACTCAGGAAGCAGAGTAAACAAGTAGGGCTTTAAAAAAAACCAAGATAGGCCCATCTGCCCCCACCCAACACACCCCCACCCCGTGACCCGCGTCCTCCAGTGAAGCTCCGCCTCTTAAAGATGCTACAGCTTTCCCAGACAGCCCCACAGCTGGGGATCACGTGGTCAAACAGGAGCCTGAGAGGAGAGCACCATTCCACATTTACGCCACCACAGACAGCTTGCTTCCTCCCTGCCTGGATCTGTCTCCCAGTTTTCTGAGAACATTTGCCTGGAGAGTGGAAAGGAACTTCCCACTGAAAGAGTCGCGTTTCCATCTCTTGTCCCCTGCTGGAGAGACACTTGAGCCTTTCCGAGTTATGAGTTATCATGAGGGTTCCCTTTCTTTACCGCTTTGTGTGGGATACTGTCCCAGGCCTGGCAGCTCCTCTGCTTTCCGTGAACCTGTAATACACACACTATACCATGACAAAGGAATGACCAGCATGGCACACTGTACGGTGACAGAGGCATGACTGCCGGCATGACAGCTCCTTGAGGCCAACAGTTCCCAGGGAACAGGCCGTGCAGCTACAAAGCTCAGTCATGAGCAGTGTGCTTGAGCACTGCTGTTTAAATGTTCTAGAGAACTTCTTCTAGTTGCTGGACCACACCCTAAGACTCACATACATCTGTCCCTCACTATTCCATAAGGTCCACTGTGGACACTGAACAGCCAAAGATGCCCAAATCCCTTATATAGAGAAATGTAGCATTTGCATAAGCCCGTATAATCCCTTCATATCCTTTTGAAAACATTTAAAGTAGTTTTAATGTGTATGACTGTTCTGTGTCGTGCTCGAGGAGGTCAGAAGGTCGCCCCTAGGGCTGGAGCCCCAGACAGTTGCCATCTGTCATGTGGGTGCTAGGGATTGAACTCAGATCCTCTGGAAGGGCAACCAGTTCTCATAATTCCTGAACCATCTCTCCAGCACCTTTGCACATACTTTAAATCATCTCCAGGCTATTTATAAAACTTAGTGTAACATGCATGGTATATGAGCAGTTACACCTGTAAATATGTTCTGCTATAGTCTTGGGAAAGAGCTGGTGAGATGGCTGAGCAGGAAAAGACGCTGGGTACTTGCCCTCAGCCTGACAACTTATATAAATGTGGGAAGAGGGAACTGGCTTCACAGTTGTCCTCTGACCTCACTGGCACCCTCCCCTCCTGCATTGCACACACCTACACTAATTAGAATAATTTCAGGAAGAGCCTGTGCGCATTCTGAATAGATAGGTGGTTGCATCCCCAGATGAAGAGGGCCAGATGTCCTTCCTGTGTGGCCTCTCTAAATGAAGGAGCAGCAGACCAGGCCTCAGCTGAGTGGCCTCATACCTGGGTCACTCACATCTAGGCTGTATTTGCCTCTTGGCTGCTGAGATAGAGTCCCACAGTCTGGGAGGCATGTCATCCTGAAATGCAGTCCCAGAGACAAAATCCAAAATGGAGGTGTGCTAGGCCCGGTCCCTCTGAACATTCTAGAAAGGACTGGCTAAAGGAAATTTTACTTCATCTGAGGCATTTCAGATGTGTGTGTGTGTTCGTTCGTTCACGTATGTGTGTTTTAATAGTTGTGGTCCATCCCCTTACTCTGTCTGACTTTTTCACTTGGAGATAGGGTCTCAGAGCTGGCCTTGAACCCACTGTGTAGGCGAGATAGGCTTTCGGTCTGCAGACCTCCTGACTCATCTTTCTGAGTAGCTGGGATTAGGGGTCTGTGTCCCTAGGCCTAGCTTGAAAGATAAATGCTTGTTTTAAAATGGTCTTGGTGGTTGGCGCTGTCCGGAAGCAGGGGAGAGGTCAGAGCAGGGACAGCTACGGCATCAGGATGTTTGATGTGGCAGGGCTAGGAGAACACCAGGTGACAGAGCCAAATGAGAGGTTTCCTGACTGTGAGGTGACTTAGGGAAGACCTAGGAGACCCAGGAAGAGTTAACACAGGTCATGCACTGATGCGTTCTCAGGGCACGACTGTGGAAACTTGGTGCACTTGGGAGTGTGCTCAGTGTAGGAGTGTACGTGATTGGTGCAGGAGCAGTTGCAGTGAGCACAGGAGTGCGACCTGGGCTGACCTGCCCAGAGCCACATGAAGACTGCGGGTCTCGCCCTATGCCAAACACTGACATGAGGGTCTGTGTTGCCGTGGAGACCTCCTCAGAGTCCACACACCCTTTCTTAGGGTCCTAGGCAAGGCAGGCACATGGAATGGCAGAGTGGGGCACCATCACACTTCACAGATCGGAAGTCCAAGTTGCAGACTGAGGGGCACAGAACCTCGCCGTCCAGCAACCACTCCTGAGATGTCCAGCTCCAGGCGCAGGGACAGAGGATGACACCCAGCTCCTCCTCGTGCGTGCTCTGAGAACCCTTGAGTGAGGTTCACAGTCCATGTGCTCTGCCTGACTCCTGCAGCCTGTACTGAGCGGATCCCAATGCAGTGTGTGAGCTCTGTAAGCCTGAGTAGTGTCAATTTGTCCCAAGTCAGCAAAACACATAGCTGTCAACAGCATGGGGCTGGGGCCACATGCACCCTACAGGGTGTGTCCAAAACTGGATACCATAGCTCCCCACCATTGGAGGAGGGATTGGACAGGATCACAGACACTGGTCACAGACCCTCTTCCAGCTCTCTGGGCAGAAGTGCATGGCACCTCTTCCATTTTAGTCTTCTAGAAGGTACCACGATGTTCAGGCCGGGTGGACTTATCTTCCTGGGCAACTGTGGATTGGGCCTTGGCAGAGTTACGTAATGTCTCTGAGCTTCACAAAAAGATGAAACTTGATTGGGTTGAGCTGAGGGGACTTGGCTTCTTGGGGGAAGCCCCTGGGATGAGGGGAGACTGCACAGATCAAGTCTTTCTCCAGAGCAGTTGCTGTGGCTGCCCCTGAACCGCCATGCCCAGCTCCTGGGCTTCCCTCCACCCATCAGGCACCAACGTCCAGGTCGGCAGGAGAGCGCAAAGCAGCAGCTTGATCTGGCCTGGTGTGAGGCTGGCTTGAGGGCAGGCGATGTGCCTACTTTCCCTGAGTCTTGGAGGCCCTTTCCTGGGTTACAGTACCTAGACAACATCCTCACCGCCGAGAATTCATTGCTCTGTTCACAGGGGGCCCATGGCACCCTGTGTCCAGTGCAGGCGTGTCGGGAGGGCACTGCTCATTACCCAGAGTTCCGAGTCTCTGGCTTTCCTGTCTGGTCACTGTCCCCATTTTGTGTAGAGTGGTCAGTAGTCATGCAATGGCCCAGTTTTCCTGTCTGTACTGCCTGCTTGTTGTCTTTGACCCACATTTGTACAAAAGGACCGTGGGGTGTGTCGTGCCCTGTTTCTGAAGCTAGTTTTGGTCTTCACTCTTGTGCTGTCACCCTACTGGGGTTTTGTTTTTGAAAGTAGGTCTTTCTATGTTGCCCAGGTTGGCTTCTAAATTGCTGTGTAGCCCAGGGTAGCCTCAGCATAATCTTCATGCCCCTGCCCTCCACATGCTGGGATTATATAGCTTCACTTCTGGATTTTTAAACAAGGAAGACAGTTTATGGGGGGAGGGGTTGGCATATCTGGATTTTAAAAAGGACTCAGCTCAGGATTCATGAAGAGAAGGGACACCGCTATCCCCCAGGGACTTGATAGCAAGAATATACGGCTTGTTTGTCTGTTTGTTTGTTTGATTCAATCCAGAAACCCCACTGTGTTGTATCCTTGATTCCCGCCATAGTGTATTCAGGGCATCGCCGCTGTGTGAAGAGCGCTTTACCCACCCGGCTGTCTACAGCTCCTTTGGCCCTTTGAAATCAGACACAGTCGTCTCGTGTGCAGACTGCTGAATGAACTTTCTTCAGTCTCACCTCCCAACCTTTGTGCTCTCCTAAAGCTCCCAAACACCATTGTTGTCTCTGAAACCCCTTTAGACAAATCTTCCAGAAATTTGTTTCTCTCTGGCCCGCTCCGTCCACACCCACCCTGCTAAGAAACTGGATTTTCTAAGCGTTTTTCATTGCTGTAAAAGGCAGGACAGACTTCTGCGGCGCTCCCCCTCGTTGGCCAGGTTGAGTCGAGCCGTGCTGGTGTGGGCCACACGCCTTTCTTGATGGTCTGGCATTAAACAGTATTACCAAAAGGGGAGATGAAAATGAGTCTGAAATTTCTGTTTAATGGTTGCTGGCAGGACTCTGTATTCCTGCAGGCGGAGTCACCCACCAACATTAGGAATCACCTAATGCAGCCACAGAGTGAATGACCAGTGTGACCAGGGCTACAAGGGCAGGGGAGAGCACGACTTGGCAGGCGGCCCGAACGTCAGATTATCCCGCTAAAGCCATTGAGGAACTGGGCAAACTCAATTTATTTCAGGTGGTTTCATCCTCACAGCAACTCTTGTGGCCCGCCCCCAGCCCTAAATGATGCGATGACTCTTCGGTGTCACCCAGTAAGAAGGCTCAGCAGCCCGACAGCACCCTCACTTGGAAATAGGATCACTGCAGATGTCAGTAGTTGTGTGGCTGATACCTGAAGGAGTCAGCAGGCACCAATGAAGGATTCAGCAGGATGATGAAGGGGCTTAAAGGGGGTAATATAGGAGGTTAGGTGAGTGTGGCTAGGTGGCGTGGGGGAAGGTGTCCAGGCGGGCCCTTGCCTGGGCACCTCTGCCCCGAGGGACCACACACACACAGACATGGTATAGAATAGAGTTTATTCAGAATAGGGGATGGGAGTTAGTGGTAGAGAGAGAGAGGTAGAGAGAGAGAGAGAGAGAGTGGAGGCCGGCCATGACCACGTGGAAGGGGGGAAGAGCCCCAGGGGCAGAGAGGTGAGAGTATGTGGGAGAGCAGAGAGCAAAGAGAGAGAGGAGGGGCAAGTAGCCCCTCTTATAGTGGGCCAGATCTCTGGGGCGGGGCATACCTGGCTATTGCCAGGTAGGTGTGGGGTGGAGCTTAGACAAAACCCCAACAATACCAATAAAGGACAGGTCCCCAGACGACGTGGGAAGGACTCAGAGTGACCCCACTCTGAGCCAGTGAATGCAAACATGGCGGCAGTGCCAGAGTCTGAAGACAAGGTGGGGCTGTGCCTTGGGGCTCCCTGGAGGCAGGTCCGGCCCTCTCCTGACTGCTGGGGCCTCCAACCTCTGCAGGGAGAGGGAACGAGTTTCCAGGTTTCTCTACAACCCTGGGCCTCTAAGCAGTGACCGTGCACATAAAGGGCTCTACTCGAGTCACCAGGCCCCCGAATCTAGTCAGGGAGGGTTTCCCACTTCACTTTCAGTGAAGGCTGAGAAGGAGGAGGGCTGACCTCAGCCTCTCAAGAGTGTGCCCACTCTTCACAAACAAGGAAGGAAGAAGTTTGGAGTGGAGAGCTGGAGCCTTGAGCCCCTCTCAGGCGGGAGGTGGGCCAGGGAGAGCGCTTGCGGCCCGTCTATGTCACTGACTGTGGTGTGAGGGAGGCAGGTGGCACTGAGTACTGAGTCCTGAGTCGGGGGCCTTGCCTCTCACAGGGCACAAAGGAGGGAACAGGTAGCAAGTAGGTGGATGCTTTTCATTGGTTTGGTAAAGTTCTGCTGGTTAATACTGTGTTACTTTGGGGGATATATTTTGTTTGACCTCATGATCCTAACGAGGTCACTCTTCTTCCTGGAGCCAGCCCCTGGGTCCCCTCTTGAGCTGTCGAGAGAACTGCCTGGTTTGTATGCACATCTGTCCTGTTTGCTGTCGGGATTGATTGTTCTTAACAAAGTAGTCATGTTCCGCGCATCCCCCATTAGCCTGAGCTCATTCTAAGCCTCAGCAGCCCTCAGCACTCCAGGTCACAGAGTATGTGAGTTACAGCGCATGTGGCACTACATATACACAGACAGACACACAGACACACACACACACACACACACACACACACACACCGTTAATCCTCTCTGAAAACCCAAGAGATACCCAACGTGTGCCACCCCATCTCCTAGGTGTTGCTAAACCCAGTCAAGCGGACAAAAGATTAAACTGTCACAGGAAGCTCTGTGGTGGCAGCTGGTGCTCGGGAACCGATAAGCGTGTGCCCGGCAAAGTTGGCCTGTCTCCCACAGCCCCTGGAGTTTGCTTGTCCTGGCCTTCACACTGCTGACCTGAGTTAAGCAACGCTCTGTCCTTGGTGGTGACTCTTACACACACCTTCCCTGTGCCCAGCCTGGGTGTGCTGCAGTGTGGCACACACGTCACTGCTGTCAGGCGGCTAAGCCTCCTTACTGCATGACACTCAGGAGTCATTTCCAGCACAGCCCCTGAGCTGCCGTGCTGCTAAGACATTCCTCTTGCCTTCTCTCCTTCTACCCTAGGCCATTGTTGCCCAAAGTCCATCACGTGCACAGTCTGTCCCTTAGCACAGGTGGTGACAGCCGCTGACAGCCCCTGGACAGCCGTGCCCCTCTTCCTCATATCGTGACTTTGTCAAGGCACTGAGGCAGCCTGAGGTAGAGCCGACCTGATCCAGTCCATCTTTCATGGGCCAGGTTCTGCTTCACAGTGAAGTCAGACGTTGGCTGGACGTTTACGGAGAGGGGGCCTTCTCAACAAAGCCTATGAGGGCATCTGCTGAACATCCGATTGGTTTCCAGAACAAGGGGCAGAGAATGACTGCACAAAGTAGCTAAGCAGAAAGTGAGCAAGATGGCTCCGAGCAGCTTCGCCCGTGAAGCCGGTCCGTCTGCTGACTTCGTACTTTTATAAAAAGCATCCTTGCTGTTCAGACTCTGTAGGCATCAGAATGCATTCTCCCATCGTGCCCTGGGCGAGCTGTGGACAAGGTGTGCTGTTCTCCCAAATGATGACCTTCCAAACACAGGATAGGAGGGGCGGAGAGGAGCATGGCTGCACAGAGTTTCATTTCCTCATTAGAAACACAACAGTGAGAATG
This sequence comes from Apodemus sylvaticus, assembly GCF_947179515.1. Taxonomy (NCBI): domain Eukaryota; kingdom Metazoa; phylum Chordata; class Mammalia; order Rodentia; family Muridae; genus Apodemus; species Apodemus sylvaticus. Next base: position 4,662,526 of record NC_067473.1, read on the forward strand.
GTTACTGATGTGAAGGCTGTGCTGTCTCACACGAGACCCTGGGTGGGGCCAGAGAGGGAGGCCAGGCAGAGGTCAGGAGGCTAGGTATGAGCCGAAGACACTTTATGGACACCTTAGTAAGTCTGTCAGCCAGCTGGGCGAAGTCCCTTGGTGAAGGGACCAGCCAGGCACACTCGTCAGGCAGACTTGTGGAGGGGAAGACATTAGGCCCAAGTCTCCTCTTACTCCTGCTTTCTCTGTGCCTCCCCTCCCACCTTAGTTTACCTCTTAAAAAGTTCACCTTTGAGAGTGTGTGTGCGTGTGTGCGTGTGTGTGATATGTCTGTGTGCATATACATGTACATATGTCTGTGTGACATGTATGGTATATGTATGTATTGAGTGTATTACACGTGTATTTGAGTGTGAGAGTGATTTATATGTGACATGTATGTATCTTTGACATATGTGTCTACATGTGTGTGTGAGTGATTTGTGTATGATGTGTTTGTGGGATGTGTATGTATCTGTGATGTATGTGTGTGTCTGTGTCTGTACATGTGGACGCTAGAGGTAAACTTTAGATAATCATTCTTCTGTTATTTTCCACCTCATTGTTTGAGATGCGGCCTCTCCAAGGCCTAGAGCTCATATGTAGGCGTTTCTGGTTAGCCAGTGAGTCCCAGGGATTCCCCATCTCCTCCCTCTATGTGCTAAGATTTCAGCGCTCCCTACACGTGGGTTTTGGTTATCAAACTCAGGTTCTCATATGTGCACAGCAAACACTTCGCCAAGTTGGTTGTCTACCTAGCCCTAAAAGGTTCATCCCGTCCCCTGAGAGAAGCTGAGGCCTCTGAAATGTCTCAGGCTACATTTAGCCCCTTGGGACAGCCCCTGCACCGTCTAAGTCTTCACCACATTCAAGGAGCGATGGTCTCCTTTCCGCCTTTGTTTTCTGGACCTTTTCTTACATCTGATTTCACTCACATGGTGTGGGAGTGTGTGAGTTGAGAGAGCATAGCCTGGGTCCCTTATTCCTGGGCATGCAGGCCCCGCCCCATCTTAGTTTTTTTCCCCCTGGCTCTTTGGTACTGTGGCCGTTAGGGGGTGCTGCAGCCTCACATGCTGAGCCCTGAGCAGGCGCTGCTGTGAGGAAAGAAGCAGGAACCGACCCTGCAGATGTCCCATCCTAGCTGAATCAGGAGGCTACAAAGAAGATGCACACCTCTGGCATTCAGTCCATGCCTCACGAGGCCCTGCTAAATGCTGGTCCCTGGGCAGGCCAGAGCAGACAAGTTTGCCCCTGCCACCCGGGAGGCTGGCAGGACATATGTGGGCATCATCATGCTGTGTCAAGTGCTATGAAGAAAATCAAGAGGGGTGACGGGGTGCTACTGCCTGTCAGGAAGTCAGGAGAAGCCTCTCGGATGGGAAGACTTTGGTCCGGACTGGGAAGGAGGCAGAGAGGGCTCTGATGGACAGCCCGAAGATGACAGGCCAGGCAGGAGAATGCAGGGCGTTTCTTCTGGTCCTGCCTGAGGAGAGCAGCTAGCTGCTGGTGAGCTCAGGAGGGTGGGGCCTCACTGATGTAGCCCACAGCTGAACAGGTGAAAATCAAAAGGTGGGGACACACCCTGGCCCCAGGGCCCGCTTGCTTCTGCCTGAGTGGGGGAATTGAAAACCAGAGCACAAGCATGCAAATGAAGGCACACAGCTTTCCTGCTGCCTTGCTTTCCTTGCCTTGACGGCCATTTGCAGCAAGTGGTACAGCCCAGAGCTTGGGAAGTGCATGAGAAGTTACGCATGCATGAGAACCAGAGTTCAGACCCCAGAACAAATGTAAAAAATCTAGGTGGGTGTGGTAGCAGCCCCTAGGTGCTGGGAAGGAGGAGACTGGAGGACCTCTAAGGGCTTGCTAGCCAGCCAGCCTAAACCAGTTAGTGAGAGATTGTCTCAAAAAGCAAGGGGAATGGAGCCTGTAGGACAGCTGAGATGGAGGCCTCCAAATACCACAGTCATACACCTGTACCTCCCAACCACCTTCTTGTGAACTCATACAAACACACACACACACACACACACACACACACACACACACACAGCCAGTACAGAAAGCCCTTCTCACAACACAGGATTTCCTCTGGAATCTCTTCTGTGTCTATTATTTTAGCATGCTTTATCAGATAAAACAGCTGATTTTATGATGTGGGTGGAGAGAGTGATTGCAGTCTGGAAAATACCACCCTAGATGGTCAGAGATGTTGAGAAGAGTTTGGAATGCCTTCCAGTCGAGTCTGGCTAGGGCGTGGAGAGTCGGCTGGCAAGATGCACTCTGGCCAGAGATGTAGAAGGTATCTTTTCTTGTTCTGGCTTCCAAGACTAGCTCAGCCTTGATCGAGGTCATGTGTACAAACCGCCAAAGGAATTTCATTTTCTGTGTGTGCTTAGAGCACTCCAGTTCTGGCAGGAAGACTAGGGGTCCTGTGTTGTCCAAAGAAGAGACTGGACAGCCCCCCCCCCCCATCTTTATCTGAGTGTGTACCTTCACAACCTTTGAAATTCAAATGAGCTTGCTGCAGAGGCTATTTAACTGAAGACTTCAGCCCCTTTCACACCACTGCGGCTTGGATCCCAGACTGCCCTTCTTTTATAGCCCAGCAACTGGGAGTTTATTTTTCAAATAAAAGTCTGTTTTCTCATAAAACGCTGAAGGTTTTGTGCAGTGCAGGAAGGAATGCACCCCAGCTTTCAAGGCTTCAGTTTGGAGTCTCCAAGTCTACAATTTACACACCAAGGGCTTCCCCGGGGCTGAGGGGGCCCTGCCCCAGCTTGCCCTGCAGAACAAACTCGGGGCAGTGGGGCAGCCTATGTGGATCAATGGGCCATTGTGTGCAAGGGCAGAGCAGGAACCAGAGGGCTAGGCCCGAACTGGGGTAAGTTCGCTCCTCCAGCCACAGGGTCTAGAAGCACAGCTGGTTTGCTCTGCAGGCCGCTTTGCTGACTCTCCGGCACCTTCTCCTGAAGGCACCTCTTTCATCCCCTGCCACTCAGGGTCCTGCAGGGACGTGGACTTGTGTGTGCTGAAATTAGATGGGCTTAATCCAGACTTAGATGGCTACAGTCACGTGATTCTGTGGCTGTGAAGAGTGGGGATCGAACCACAGGAGCCTGAGAGCCAACCCAGCTGAGATGATAGAACCACAGGAGCCTGAGAGTCGACCCAGAGATTAGAAACAAAGCCCTCCCTGGGTGGGAGAGGTTTTGGTTTTTTTGTTATTGTTTGGTTTTTGGCTGCCCAAAAGGAATGGGAGCCAGGGGGACTGTCCCCAAGCCAGACACATCTGCCAAGGCCTGGCCTCTAAAGCCTCTCGAAGGAGCCGGGCATCTCTGGGACTGGGGGGGGAGGGGGTCTGTGGCTCCTGGGAAACAGAGGAGCAATGAATAGGTGAGAACACGTGGTATAGAGGACATCGAGTGGCTGCATGGCCCTCTCACTGGGTCTTGGTGACAGATCCATCAGGTTCCTCCCGGCACTGAGGACAGGAGCCTCGTCCTGCCGTCCAGGAGCGGCAGCACATTAGTAACGGAGACTCGTACAGCCTCCCCAGACAGGAGCCCCAGCCTCGGGCACACCGGCACGCTTCCTTACGTGTCCTGTGTTTGGTGTGTTCCTGGGGCAGCACTGTGGGTCTCTGACGGTGCGTATTTGCTGTTAGCTTTCAGAGGACTTCATGGGGCTTGGGCATTGGTTCATACGCTGGCAAGACGGAATGGCCATCACTAGCCTCCCTGAAGTATTGCCAGAGGAAGAACCTGTGACAAGGAAGCTTGTGACAGGGTGACCGGTGACGGGGTGGCAGGAGGGGACCCTGGCACACTTCTTCCCTTGGTGGAGAGAGAAGGCTTTGGGAGGAATGTGGTGCTTCTCCGAGAAACCAGTGTGCAGTGAACAGAGTGTGTCAGCCACAGCTAACTGGGAGCTCTCCTCCTGCAGCCCTTGAGGAATGCCTCCGGAAGGACCCTCCCAGCAGCCACAGGGCGACTTCCTCGGGTCTTAGATCCGATGGCCCAACGCCAGTGTGTGGGCACACGGAAGAAGGGACAGTAAGACAAACTGTGGCAGGGCTTGAACACAAGTAGGAACACTCTTAAACTGCAGGTGGGCACCCGGGAACATGTAAACAGGAAACACGCACACACTGTTGGGGGTGGGGCTTGAACCAGCAACCTGAGTGTGTCTTCAGATGCCAGGATTCAACTTAGCATGAATTTGCTCAATGGCCAACAAAACAAGATTTACCCTGGCTGGCCCATTCCCCAGGCACAGCTCCCTCCTCAGAGGCCGCAGCTCACCCAGCCTTGGCCTGTCAGCCTCACTGGGCCCCATGCTCACTGGCTACAGCTGGAGCTTTCCAGATCCCGGCAGCTGGCAGGTCTGCAGCCTTCTGAAGAACGTGACTCATCCAGCCTGTCCACAAAGAAAGGGAAAGTATGTGTGGCATCCGGGTTTCCTGAAAAGTGCAGCCATCGCATGGCACAGCTATGTGGCCTGGCACCTAATGCAGTTCTAGGAGGGCGCCCTCTGGTGGCCACCATGCACCTGTCCTGAGAAGGAACTTCTGTCCTTGCCAGCCCAGGCAGGGCTGTGTGGGCGTCGGGAATGAATCATGAGAGTCTTGCAGTCCCACAGCCTGCCTGAGGCACACGCCAGCTCCTCTGGAGACAGTAATAGCTGCTGCCAGTATGCAAGACATCGTGTCCTCACCTTATTACTGCTTGAGTCCCCCACTACCACCACCATTTTCCTCACCTCATTACTGCTTACGCCCCACCCCACCACCACCATTTTCCTCACCTCATTACTGCTTACGCCCCCCCTCCACCACCATTTTGAGGCAAGGTTGTTACATAACCCTCCAGCTCACTTCATAGCTGAGGATGGCCTTCAAGTTCTGATCCTCCTGCCTCCGTCTCCTGAGTACTCAATTATAGATGGTGCTGAGGGTTGAGGCTGGGCTTTATGCATGTCAGACACTCATGAGCTGTGCCCCTAGTTTTAAAATAACATTCCATTTTGACAACTTTAAGCTCTCATAATAATAATAATAATAATAATAATAATAATAATAGGGCAGAGAGTGGTAGTGGGAGACCCCTAGCATCACTTCTGGTCTGCTCATGCATGTGCACATCTGGGCACATGCATCCCACACCAAAACACACATGTGCATCCCTCACACTACATGCACATTAAGACATTGTTATCGGGGAGTGGGGGGGCTAGAAGAGGGGAAATCATTTGAAATGTAAATAAATTATATCGAATAATAAAAAAAAAAAGAAAAAAAAGACATTGTTAAACAATCTAAAGGGCTCTCTTGTGCTCCTCATTCAACTCACAAAACTAATATCTCTCCAGGTTTGCTTAGCTCTGACATCTGTCCATCTGTCTGTCTGTCCCCTCACCCCCACCTCATCTCATGTAGTGCTTGTCTGTATAGATTCCCAGTAACTGAGAGTAAATTACAGATACCCAACCCTGAGGTTATCGACCTCCCTAAAGCTGCGACCCTTTAATATAGTTCCTCGTGCTGCGATGAGCCCCCCCCACCATAAAATTATTTTTGTTGCTACTTCATAGATGTAATTTGCTACTGTTATGAATTGTAATGTAAATATCTGGTAGGCAGGATATCTGATATATGACCCCAAATGGGTCAGGAGCCACAGGTTGAGAACCCTGCCTATCCCCTGCCGGCTCTGTAAAAACAAGGTGGATCCACCACAGCCTAACTATTAAGTCCAGGAAACTAATGTCAACAAAGAGTGATTAGCTCCACTTCAGGCTCTGTTTGCATTCAGCAAGTTGTCTTAATGACATCCTTTTTGGAAGCACCGCAGACATGACCCAGTCTGTGGCCCCGTCTCTTCTGTCCCTCAGCTACACACAGCTCCTCAGCGTGTCTCATCTTCCATTACCTCAGCTCTTGCCCAGTGCGTCCAGGCCACAGGCCAGCTATTGTGTGGCTGCCCTCACCCCGGGTGTGCCCAGCACTTCCTCATGATCAGATTCAGGGTTAGCTGTTGGCAGGCAAGGCGCGGGCTGCTTGCTTGTGCTAGGGCTTCCCAGCAGGCAGCCGGTGACTGCCGCAGCACCTTCCGGGTGACAGGAGCCCTGAGGTCAGCCAGGGCCTGTCTGCACAGTGAACTCGCTCTCTGCTTTAATAAAGGGTCCGTTTCCCTTGTGATCCGCATTCTGGGGCGGGTGTGTAGACTGTTGTGTAAACAGCCCCACTCTCATCCAGCTGTCACCTGATGCTTTCAGCAGCAATCGGTGAATCTTACCTGAGCTATGACTGTGATGGCCGCCAAAGAGTGGTATTCTAGCTCATCACTAATTCTGCATTAGCTGGTTGGAATGGGAGTCTTTATCAGTAAAAGATCTCTCATCTTTCCTGTGTGTGTATGTGCATGTATTCATGTGTATCTGTGTGCATATGTGTACTGGCTGGTTTTGTGTCAACTTGACACAAGTGGAGTTATCACAGAGAAAGGAGCTTCAGTTGGGGAAGTGCCTCCATGAGATCCAGCTGTGGGGCATTTTCTCAATTAGTGATCAAGGGGGAGGGCCCCTTGTGGGTGGTACCACCTTTGGGCTGGTGCTCTTGGCTTCTATAAGAGAGCAGGCTGAGCAAGCCAGGGGAAGCAAGCCAGTAAGTAACATCCCTCCATGGCCTCTGCATCAGCTCCTGCTTCCTGACCTGCTTGAGTTCCAGTCCTGACTTCCTTTAGTGATGGATATCAGCGTGGAAGTGTAAGCTCAATAAACCCTTTCCTCCCCAACTTGCTTCTTGGTCATGATGTTTGTGCAGGAATAGAAACCTTGACTAAGACAATATGCGTGTGAATATATGTGTGTGCATGCTTATATATACATGTCTGTGTGCATGCATGGATATGTGTATGTTATGTGTATATGTATATGCGGTACCTGTGTATATACAAACATATGTTTGTATATGTGTGTACTGTGCATGTGCAAGCATGGATATATGCCTGTATGTATATGTGTGTGTACATTTGTATACATGCATGCTTGTGTGTGTGTACATATGTGTTTATGTGTATGTGTGTATGTGTATGTGCCTGGACTTGGAGATTTGTTTTTTTCATTGTTTTGTTTTGGTTTTTTTTGTTTTGTTTTTAGACTTATTTATTATTATGTGTAAGTACACTGTAGCTGTCTTCAGACACACCAGAAGAGAGCATCAGATCTCATTAGATATGGTTGTGAGCCACCATGTGGTTGCTGGGATTTGAACTCAGGATCTCTGGAAGAGCAGTCAGTGCTCTTAACCACTGAGCCATCTCTCCAGCCCCGGAGATTTGTTTTTCAGTTACTGAGTTAAAATGTTCCATTGTCATATTCTGGTGTTGACACTGTCTGAGACCTGTCCAGCAGGAGGCCATCGAGTGGCCCCTGGCTCTTTTGACTGTCCCCACAATGTTATAAACACTGCCAGAATTTTTGGCTTATCTTACATACTTCCTGCTCTGGAACAAGTCTCTTCTCCAAGTAATGTTTTGGCCATCTCATTACTGCTTAGGGGCATAAAAGTGTTAGCCACTTCATTGCTGATGGTGGCAAACAGCACTTAGAGAGAAGGCCTTGGCCCTGGAAATACTGCCTGCTCCTGGAGTGCCATTGCTTCTGGGGCCTCTCAACAGACCATTGCAGACAATTCAATCCTTGTGAATGGGGGAGCAAGTGAATAAAGACAGCCTGTCCACACGGCAGGATACTGTGTGGCTGTGAGAAAGTATACTATTGAAATAAGATAGTCGAAAATATGGAAACAGACATCTAGCATAAACATTTACCACTATTAGAAATGCAGATATAGGAGAATTTATACTTACTGTTTCCTCCAGACTTTGTGGATTTAACTTGTTTTTGTGGTTAAATGCACATACTGTACAGTGTCTATGCAGTTATAAGTACACAGTAGAGGACATTACGTGAGTTTCCAGCACCATGCAGTTAGCCCTGCAGTCTGAGGGCGGTACCAGCTGTCACCATGACAAAGCACCCGGCATGGTTAACCCAGGAGAAAAGGCTTCCTTTGGTTAGATTGCAGAGGTGGCCTGTGTGTGGCTGCTGCAGGCCTGTGGTGACATACACAGTGACTTTAAGTTGAACTTGTTGAGGAAGGACCAGGCAGTTTCTAGAGAGGATGTACTGGTCATGTGGTGGTGAGACTTCTCACATTACAGCATTCAGGAAGCAGAGAAGAACTCGATCTCAATATTCCCTTCCAGGGCACACTGCCAGGGACCTTGCTTCCATTAGACCCCACTTCCCAATGGAATTGCACACTGGGAGCAGCCAGCAGCACATAAACCCCTAGGGAACACTGCTGATCCAATAATGACTCCAAACAGAACCTCATCCCCACTACCGGTCACTTGCCGTCCCTCTACTTCCAGAACCTGTCAAGATCAATCGCTTTTGTCTCTGGCTTTGCCTGTTTGGGGGGTTTTTGTAAAAATGGAATGATGATGCAACTGGCCCCTTGCACCTTGCCTTTTGTTTGGAAATTGTACTTCATAACATTTTCCATGACCTCATGCTTTTCCTGGTGGGATTCTATGCCCTTGCATAGACGTACCGCATTTGTTCACCCACACATCCAGCGAGGAATGCTGAGCAATGCTGAGGTGGTTTCTCCCTCGAGGGTTCTGTGACTAGTACTGCTGTGAACACTTGTGTGCAGGCTGCTTTAATCCCTGTCTTCAGTTCTTTGGTAGATAGCTAGGAATAGGTTACACAGGAATCTCAGATTTAACTTAACTTACTGAGGAAAGGCCAAACTGTTTTCATGATAGATGTGGTACATTCTCAGGAGTATTAAGGTTGTTTTCTCCACCTCTTGGTCAATAGAAATTCTTCACATTTGTGCTTGGGATTTGTGGCTCCCAGGAGTAGTTTCTCAAGCATGCATATGGCCCTGTTGCTTTTCTCTGAGGGAAGTGTCTTTTGAAGTTTCCTGCCCTTTTTCCATTCAAGATTCAGAGAGAGAGAGAGAGAGAGAGAGAGAGAGAGAGAGAGAGAGAGAGAGAGAGAGAGAGAGAGAGAGAGAGAGAGTTAGTTCATGTTTACCACATGCATGCAAAGGCCAGAAAAGGGCTTTGGATTCCCCAAAACTGGAGTTTCAGGGAGTCATGAGCCACCTGATGCGGTACTGGGAACAGAACCCAGGTCCTCTGGAAGAGCAGCTAGTGCTCTTAACCACTGGGCCATCTTTCCAGCCCCTTCTGCCCATTTTTAATTGTTTTTAATTGTGTTGTCTTTTTCTGCCTAGTTTATAGTTCTGAACAGTGAACACTTCACAAATATATATCTTGCAAATATTTTCTCCTCTGTGCATCACCGTTAAATTCTTGATGAAATCCTTCGACGCTCACAGACGTTCGGGTTTGATGGCGACCAGGGCTGCCTGAATGCGTCGCCCTTTGTGCTCGCTCCGTGTTGTCACATAAACTTGTTAAAATGAAGGAAGCAGGGAGGATGAAGGAGGTGGGTGCCGTAGATTGCAGTCCTCAAAGGTGTGACCGTCCCTAAGACAGAGATGGAGGAGCAGGTGGCACTGTGAGGCCAGGGCACAGGCCGTGGGGACTGCAGTTGCTGTCAGCATCAGTGGTTCTGCTCTGCAGCTTGTGGGGTGTCTCTGCCGTGTTATCTTCCGTCATCCCTTTAAGACCTCTGAATGGGCTGAGCCTGCTGTGTAATCAGCATGTTACACAGAGTGTTGCAACCACTCAAGATTGCAGGCCTGTGAGTGGACCCAGATTTCTCTTGAGGTTGTCGCTGACCTGGAGGCTAAACTGTTCCACAGCCACCCCATCTTATCCCTCGTTTCACTCTGAGAAGAAACCAATCCAAGGCAGCTGTTGGTTCAGAGCTCACCTTCTGACCTCCAGTTCATTGTATTTCCAAGTGAATGGATGCAGGAGTAGCTGGGATTCAAAGGAACCCCAGGCTCTAGAAAAGGGCATCCCCTGCCCAGGTGAGGCTGGGCCAACCAGAGCCTGAAACTCAGGGCTCTTCTCCGTGCCACATTCCTAGCGCACCTTGCTGCTTTAATCGGAATATCTGATGTTTGGCCTTTAGATCTGCTGCTCCAGGGCCCTCTGCACCCAGGACCCGTCCTGTGGGCCACGAAGCAGCTGACCTTTGTCCTTCCTGCTTTGTCTTTGGGACTTTTTGACCCTGGGCCTGGTACACTCTTACAGAGATCTTGATGAGAGTGAACCTGTCAATGCTAGAATACAAGGACCACAAGAAAGACGGAATAAGACCCCTGAGATCTCTTGACTCTTAGAGATCTACAGATTTTGTACTTTTCTGCCTCCTATATTTTAGCTGAAAATAATTACTGCATAGACATTCCCTTTTCTGTATGTTTGTGTGTGACTACACACTCCACTGGTGTGTGTGTGTGCGTGCGTGCGTGCGTGCGTGCGCGCGCATGCACGCGCAGAGGCCAGAGCTGCCTTCTTGTCTCTGTCTGCTTTGTTCCCTTGAGAGAGAATATCTCACCGAATCAAGCTGCTGCCCAGTGTTGGTTCAGCCAGACTGGCCGCTGGCAAATCCCAGCAGTCCTCCTCCCTTGGCCCTCCTGGACGCTGGGGTATAGGCATCCACAGCCACATGGCGTCTTATGTGGCCTGGGGATCCTATTTGAGATTCTCCTGCTTACACAGCAAGCCCTCAGCACCACTCTGTGTTTTGTTTTGTTAAAGATTTATTTATTTATTGTATGTAAGTACACTGTAGCTGTCTTCGGACACCCCAGAAGAGGGCATCAGATCCCATTACAGATGGTTGTGAGCCACCATGTGGTTGTTGGGATATGAACTCAGGACCTCTGGAAGAGCAGTCAGTGCTGTTAATGGCTGAGCCATCTCTCCAGCCCCCTCTCTGTTTTTAACAGTAGGATTCCCTGTAGCCACTATCAAATCTCTGTGGGCTTAGATGTCACTGGTGTGAGCTTAGATGTCACTGGTGTGAGCGGATCTGGGAGAGCTGAGACAGTTCATCTTTGCCAAAACAAACACTCTCTTGTCACTCATATTCCCCTACTCTGGTCCCCCCAGGCACCATGAGGCTAGGTGTGACCCTGAATGTGCTGGGATGACTCGGAGCCGCGTGGTGGCCTGAGTCAGGTGGGGAGGGCCGTGTCTCAGAGGTGTGACTCAAACACAGCCCCCGAAGGAGGAATAAGGGAGGCCCCAAGGGCGAGTTCCCTAAGACGCAAGCAGCAACGCGACCTTTAGAACTCTTCGTGAAATATGACACACTATTTCGCAACCAGCAGGAGTGTTCTCTCCAGTGTGCATACTGCGCCCTGTGCCAAGGGGGATCTGAAACTCACATCCCAAGGTTTTGATTAGCAGTAGCCTCTCAGGGACCTGGGCGCTTCTCAGGCCCTGTGAGGGCCAAAGCCCTCAAAGAGTTGAGAGTGAGATTTCTGTCTATGTGTCCTCAGCTGCCTTTCCAACATCCCCGCCACAGAGAAGCCACTGCTGGGTCCTAACTGTACTCGGACAGTGGAGCAGGTCGAAGATTCCAGCTCTCTTCCAGGCCACTCCAGAGCTCTGGAGGCTCTGGTCAACCTCTGTCCCTAGACAATCCCTAATTGAACAGTAGCGGCTGGCCTCCCTTCCCATACTGAAAACATAAGAAAGTGCTTTGGGGCGTTCTCTCCACGCAGGGCATGTGGACAGTGTCACTTGCCAGGCAAGCTGTGATCTCTGGGTGGTTGGACCTGCACTGGGGCATGTGGGTCGCAGGCCTCAGTAGCTGTGTACTAAGCTTAACTTCTCATGAGTGGATGAAGGTGCCCATGGAGAAATGATGCACCCCGAGTCTCAGCTACTTTTCTCCCTTCTAGGTCCTCACAATTTTAGCCAAGTCTGTCATGACATCCAGAAGTTTCCGTGGTGATGAGGGTTTAAGGGCTTTTCTCAATGTAATTTTAACCCAAACATTGTCTCTGTGGATGGTCCATAGACTTCCAGGTAGCAAGAGGGTGAAAATGACCCTAACCATGTGGCTTGGTGAAGATCTTAGCGTCCCATCTACAGTCATGTGTGGAGGGAGTCCTTTAAGGTACAGGTGGAGGATGGGAAGCCACTCTGGTGTTGGCCAGTTCTGGGTAGACCCCCAACCTGGAGTCTAAAATACGCACAGCGTAATGGACAGGAAGTGTCTCTTTGTCTTAGCATGTCTCCCATGTGTGGGAACATAGTCAGCATCAGGGACCCTCTAAGGATTAAATATTCACAGGCTTTAGGCTGCAGGGTCACCAGGGGGGCTCTACTGCAGAGGTGTGGCCTGTGGTGTGAGATCAGCCCTCCTGTGTACCCTGTCCTGTCAGCAGTTCCTCTGACTGCCCATCTGTGAACTATGACGGCTCCTTCCCCAGCTTTGCCGTCTGTTGAACAGTCTGGCTGTTCTGCTGTAAGAGTCCTTGTGGCTCCAGGACTGTCAGCCTGTGCTGGCCATGCTCTCCCAGGGAGCTCCGCCTGTCCCCCAGGCTGCTGAGCCACTCGTGAGGTCCTCAACGGTAGGCACTGTTCTGTTTCTCTTACAAGATGGGGTCCCTGTGAGTACCATGCTTTCTGGCTAGCATCAAGCCATGAAAGGCTGGCCTGCGGAAGCTGGAGGAATAGGATAATCCAAGGTTGTGGTCTCCAGTGCTCGGCAATCTTCCCTGTTGCTCAGTGCAGATTTATAGCTGGGAATCTAAACCAGTAGCAGCAGTGAGAATGCATAGGAACGCAGCCGCTGGGGCCGGGCCAGACGGTCCACTCATCTCTGTGTGCTTGTGTTCATGTGTGGATTTCTGTCAAGATGGGCTCCATGGGCGCCAAAGCAGCTTCTTGGCTTAAGAGTGAGAGCTGCCGTTATATCTGAAGGTTGGGAGCTGTGTGTGTGTGTGTGTGTGTGTGTGTGTGTGTGTGTGTGTGTGTGTGTTTGCCGGGTCCATTTTCTTACTAACGTAGTGTTGTGTTCCTCTTTACAGCTGAATGGTATTCCACTGTGTATGTGTTCCACATTTTCATTAGCCAGGCACCTGTTAAAGGGCATTTCGCTTTTAGAAGAACTCTGTTTTCACTTCCTGCCTATTGGGATTAAGGTAGCAATGGACATTGCTAGAAAGTATCTATGGAGTATGGCTCAGGGTACATGGTTGAAAGAGAAGGAAAGTTTTACAATCAGGAAATCCAGGAGGTCTGCTGTGAGACAGTCTCTCCTAGAAATGGCTGCAGAAACCAGAGAGGAGCAAAGGCGGTACTGGAGGATGTGCTACTGTGCTGGGCACACATTGCCATGGTGTCCCACCCCCAGACAAAGAACCGCAAACCAGTGATGAGCACTGGGAGCGCGAGCACCGGCCTCTCCCGGGATGAGCCCCTCCCGGGTGTGCAGTACCAAGTGCTCAGACCTGAACCACATACATGCAGACCAAAACGGACTCAGCAGGTCGCGTGTGTGCGTATGAGTGTGTGCGTGTGTGTGTGTGTGTGTGTGTGAATAAAGAAGAGAGGCTATCATTTGGGGGCAGGAGGCACAGGAAGGGTTGGAGGGGAGGATGCCTGGGAGGGGCTGGAGTAGGAAAGGGAATCAGGATAGTGATATGATTCTATTTTAATTAAAAATGTGTTAATTTTTTAAAGGACACATATAAAAATAAACCCCACAGTTATGGGCTGGGAAGGTGGCCCAGTGGTTAAGGCACCTGCTGTGCAAGCATGAAGAGAGAGTGGAGTGTGGATGCCCAGAGCCCTTGTAAATGGTGGGTGCCCTGTGGCCTGCCTCTAGCTCTGCCTTAGAAGGCAGAGGCAGGATCCTGGGCACTGAGACTCTCGGGGAGCTCTGGGCTTGCTGTGAGACCCCCACTTCAGAGAGAAGGTGGAAGAACCATTGAGTGTGCTCGCCAACCATAACCTGGTGCTTTTACATCTATACACACAAGCACACACCTTGACACGCGTGCACCCGCAAACATGCAAAATATGCTGACATGTGCACAGGCAAGCAGACACACACAAGAACCACGTAGCATTACACCTCTCTCCAAATCCTATAGAAATGGTTTTAGGTTGGTGTTCTGAGGGTGTCTGTTGTACCCCACCTGACTCCTGTTACTAGCTTCCTGTGGTTTTTAAGGCACATCTGTAAGACCTGGACCACTTTGCAATACAGTTCCATCCTGTGAGCGCTCCCGGCTTTCTTTTCAATGCTCCCTTTCCTAAAACCGCCTTGTGCAGGCCTTCGTGCCAGGCGGAAACAGCTCAGGCTGAGCCTTGCTGACTGATTCCTCATCCCGCTCAGGGGCAGCGTGACCCTGAAGGACATGGGATTTTTTTCCCCTTCACCTGATTGGTCACGTTCTTAAGTTCTTCAACAAAGACTCCAAATGCTCCCATGGAAGTAAATTCGGAGTGAAGCCACCTCAGTGAGTTTGGGTCCCAGTGTACAGAGGAAGTGTCTGCTCCTGGACTGTACCCAGCCATCTAGAGATCCCCAGTATCGTTCTTCTTGGGACTTCACAGTTCACCTGCAAGCCAGGTCAGCAGCAGCTCCTGCCTTGCCACAGGCTCCTATAAGGATGTTACAGGTTCTGTAAGGATGCAAATTAAGGTTTTCAAGGTTGGCTCTTATGCCTTTAAACTTTCAGGCCTGAAGGTCAAAGGTGGATGTAAGAATGTAGACTCTAGCCTGTTCTCTTCCTTCCAAGGAATTTACTGAGGTGGGGGTGGAGGGGAAGGGGGAGGGGGGGCAGCATTGACCTTGGGCCCTGGTGTTGTATTGTGTGTATGCATGCACATTCTGATTTATCTGAATCGGGTTCAAGCCCAAGCCCTCTGCCCGCCTGGGCTTGTCAGCTGTGTGACCTCAGCAAGCTGCCCCTCTGACTCCAGGCTGCTCATCTTTAAATGACACACTATTGATAGCTGCCCTTCAGCCTTTATAGGGGCCAACGAAATAACAACTGTCAAGTTGCCCAGTACCTTGCTTGGCTTAGGAGAGACTCTTGGTAAATGATAGTTATTCTTTTGATAATGAAAATACCATTCTTGGAGAACAGGAGTGTCTTTGAGTGGCTTACAGCACCCAAATCCCCTCACTCAGCAGCTGCCTAGAACATTCCCCCAGTTTAATCACCACTTGCAGAGTGAATGTCCAGACAAACCCAGGTCCGTCTTGCCTGCCTCTGCCACGCCTGCCTCCACTTACTGATCTTTTCCTCATGGACTGAAACTCACTAGCTCTTTTCCACATTCCTCGCTTATCTTCTAGGATAAGAATGCCTACTGGGATGGCTGGAGAGACGGCTCAGTCCCTGAACTGTTGTCCCAGAGGCATAAGGACCTCAGTTTGGACCCCCAGAGCCCACATCAAAAGCTGGACCCAGCCACATGCTCAGCACTCATACTGAGGGGGTGGGACTGGGGCTCCCGGACAGCCACCCACCCTGTCTAGCTAAATGCACACTGCAGGTTCAGTGAGAGACCCTGTCTCAAAAAGTAATGTGGACAGCAATTGAGGGTGGCAGCCAATGTCAGCCTCTTGCCGCCACCCATACCCACGCAGGGGACATGTGCACATGCATGCACACGTGCACGCTCACACATGAGCGCGCGAGCGCGCGCACACACACACACACACACACACCCTCGTTATGCATGCATAATACACACATTATAAAACAATGGTGCATTTTTTTCACAGAGCCGTTTATTCGATGTGCCTCCTCTTCGTGTTTGTCCTGTGGTCCTTCCAGATAGACCTTTGCATTTTGCTAGTGATTTTCCTTTATTGGGTTGTTGTTGGCTCCTTTTTTGTATTTTGATAGGGAATAGGTCTTACTGTGTAGCCCAGGCTGGCCAGGAACTCATGATCCTCCTGCTTAGGCCTTCCCGGTGGTATAATTAAAGGTGTATACCACCATGTGTGGATCCTTACTTAACTTTTTTGTTTGTTTGTTTTCGAGACAGGGTTTCTCTGTGTAGCCCTGGCTGTCCTGGAACTCACTCTGTAGACTAGGGTGACCTCAAACTCAGAAGTTTGCCTGCCTCTGCCTCCCAAGTGCTGGGATTAAAGGCGTGCGCCACCACCGCCCTGCTTCTTATTTAGCTTTAAATTGAGAAAAGTTTAATTTTGTTTCAGAGTTTAGCTAAAGTTTTAAAAACTTAAATGTGAAGCTCCAAAATGTACTTTATCTTTTGCCAAGTTTAAATCACAGTAAGTTTGAGCCACTGTATTTGGACCGCAGAGATACCCTGCTAGTATACTAGAGACCAAGCCAGCTTGAGGGGCTGGCTTTTGGTGGCCAAAGCACCGAGGCAGCAGCACGTGTAGTTTATAAAATCAGAAGCGTACCCAACCAGCCATGCCTAGAACAAGGGGCTCTCATGGAAAATGGGACACCCCTAGCAGTATCCAAGGACTGGTTCAAGCAAGCCTCACAGCAGTTTCCTAACCTCACAGTATGTGATGCAGTACTAAAGTCCCTACAGTCATGATTAACTGCATAGAGACAGCAGAACAGAAGCTGACATCACAGCCTCCTGATCCACTGTCAATGACAACATGACAGACAGACGATGGGCCACCTCGGGCAGAGACGGGCAGAGGCAGCAAGGTAAGGAAGACAGCAGTACAGGGTCAGATCCAAGAAAATAGACAGTCACTCCACAGTCGCCCCATGGGCATGAGGCAGAAAATGTGTGTCCCTGTCTGCTGTGCACTTAGCCAAAGGGAGATCCTGGGAACAGCGGATCTGGGGCAGGCGCGATTCCTTCTGCAGAGGCTACGGAAGGGAGGGATCTCAGTTCATCGTGGTGGAAAGAGCACATCAGCAAGGGCTCTCGTCATGTGACATGTGCCAGCAACAAAGTGGATCAGAACCAGAACAAAGGCTCGCCCCTAGTGACTTAAATCTGCCAGCTAGACTCCAAAACCCAGAGGGCCCACAACCTCCCCAGACAGCCTCACCATCAGTAGACCCAGTATGAGGGACAGCCCATGTTCAAACCTCAGCACCCTACCATGTGACCTCCTGGACTCCACTGATTGTGGGGGTAACTGGCGTGCAACACCCTACCAGAGAGTGACAAGCCCACAGAGAGTGAGGTGGGGTCAGGCCTGAACTCAGCGGTGACTTCTTGTGGCCTTGGGCCCTCCTCACAAGTTGAATCCCTCTCTGTCCCCCTCTATTCCCTAGTTTCCAGATGCCCTATTAGATAACAAAAATTACACAGGCATCAGTTATGTTTGAAGGTGATACCATCGAAACAGGAGCTGAGAAGATCCAAACCAATCCTCCTCAGCCTGGGGAGCATTGAACTAATTTGGGGTAAGTGGTTATCTGGGGGAGAAGCCACACAGACTTGATTGCCATTAGTTTAGGTGATTGGAATTTGATTTTTAAAAATTATATGTATGTGGGTCTGCATATGGGATTGTGCTTGTGAGTGTGGGTGCCTATAGAGACCAAAGAGGGCATCTGATTCCCCTGGGGCTGGAGGAGTACCAGGTGGCTGTGACCTGCCTGTCACGGGTGCCAGGAACTGAGCTCAGATACTCGGAACGAGCAGTTCCTGAAATGGTGTACTTTCCACGACTGAGCCATCTCTCTGCCCTATGCTGTTAGAGTTGAAGCCCTGTCATCGCCTGGTCTCATCCTGGCTAACAAAGGTGGACGCACAGACTTCCTCAAGGTCAGAAGGCTGATTAGTAACACAGCAAGTGACTTCTCTTCTGTAAAAGCGATCAGAAAAAAACAAGTTTGTTTCCTTCTCTGGTGTCTCACCCTCTTGCTTAATTACGCTACTCTGGATGAGCAAAGGGTCCACGCTTTGTCAGATCAGACATTAGGCTTACGGTGGATGAGATGAGTGTTGGACTCTCGTCTCTGCCATCGTGGGCTGCAGGAGCTTGGTAGAGTCCCAGTCCTGTCCTGAGCCTCAGTTTCCCCATCTGCAATAGGAGTGGTTGAATGAGATCCCCTCCAAAGTCTGTGTTCTCTTGTGTGGTTCTTAGCAGTCAAGCTCCGTGCTTGCCTGAGATCTTCTGCTGAATCCTAGGGCGACCCTGTCTCTTCTCCATCTTTCTGTGTTCCCTAGAGGAATGAGGGCCAAAGAAGATTCAGCAGCGTCTGGCTAGCCCCTGCGCTCTCCCGGCTCCTAGCTCTCAGAGTCCTGAAGCACATGCATCAAAATAGTTTTGTGATGTCATGTCATAATGGAATGTGCTCTGGCCAATTGGTGCCAAGAATTGTCTGTACAGGGTGGTTTCCTTTTACAGTCTTCTTAAAGAGACATCACGCAGATCTGCACATGACTAGCAGGCTAGTGCCGGCTCATGCCTACTCAGGCTCCCTCCTGCTTTAAGTTTAAAGAGAGTAAATAACCCGGAGCTTGTCAGCGAGCCAGTGACCTTAACTACATAAACAGATCCCCTGCAAGGTTCTGTTCATGCCTCCTGTGGCTTCTTGCCTACTTAAGGACAGGCGAGGCTGACACTGCCCGAGAGGAGAGGTGCAGCCAGTCAGGACTGCTTTCTCAGGAGTCTCAGGGACCTGAGTGGGAACTGTAGAGGAAGTCCCTGTGTGGCGGCTAGGCTGGTCCTAGAGCATGACCCTCCTCTCATACTAATCCGAGCGATCTTGTCGCGGACCCTCGGACCCGCAGGCTGTGGCTGAGTTTGGCTGCCCCTCAGCAGTGGTAAGCCGTGGCTCCCAGGTATCCGTACCGGCCAGCTGATGCTGCTCGACTTCTGGTGAACCCCCCTTCCCAGCTGAGGCTCACACTGGTTCTTCGAGTTCTGATATGTTCACTTGTCACTGCTTCTGTGGCCACAGTGACTCATGAAGCGCTTTGGAAGTCTGAGGGGCAACAAGAAACCCAAGGACCAAAGCCGAGGCACCCAGCGGCGCCAGTCGGAACCCCACGGCCTTTTTGGTAGGATCCTTTCCTTTCTGTTTCTCTGATGACCCCCACGGGGTGTATCTGCACGAGTGCATGCAGACACATGTGTACTCTTGTGTGAGTGTGGCCAGCTGCTGCTTCTTGCTCTGGGCATACATAGCCCGGAGGCAGCGTTTAAGGGGAAAGAGTGATTGCTAACCAATGGCCAGGCTGCTCCGAGGACCCGCCTGGCTGCTCCCTCGAAAGCTACTTCCTCTCCCCAGCCCACCTGGCGCCTTGTGCTTTAGGGATCAGTTGGGATTGTTACTGGTTTAGGAAAAAAGCAGTAGCTTAAAGAAGAACAAGGGTGAGCCTGAACTGTGAGCTTGTGTTGTTACAACTGGGATGTGTGTCAGAGGATGGGAATCCACCTCCTCGATCCCTGACAAGAGATCTGGTGGACTGAGGGTGACCTGGGAGGGGAAACGCATGCCTGTTTTGTGTCCCTTGGGGAGAAAGGGCTTCCGGGACCTGTTACCCGGGTTCAGGAGCCTGGGCTCTGCTCTGCTGGGAAAGCTGGCTGCAGGTCTGTGGCTCAGCTCGGGGACCTGCTGAGGTAGAAGCGAGTGTGTTCTGTTCAGGCGGAGCCCAAGTTTCTTTACCTCGTAGGGACCTGGATGCTATCTGACCACTCAGCCTTGGATGGTGCTTGTTGTGGTTTAAGTACTTGAGGCTGGGGCTGGAGGTGTGACTCATCTGAGAGAGTTCTTGCCAAGCATGTGTAAGTTGAGGGTTTGATCCCCAGCACTGAGCAAAACTGGGCATGGGGGCACACAGCTGTAGTCTCTGCGCTTGGCCACCAGAGGCAGGGGGAATCAGAAATTCAGTGTCATCCTTGGTTACATACATGTCAAGTTCAAAGCCTGTCTCAAAAAGAAAGTGGAATGTGAGATTTCAAGTGGTAAAAATGAATTTGTCATGGGTATAATAGCATGATGACTTTAACAGGACATCTAAGCAGTTAGTAGAAGGCAGGTGAGCGGAAAGTGAAGGGGACTCTGTCTGCCTGGGCCTCTCGCTGCAGCCGAGGCACCAAAGCCCAGGAGAGCCTCGGTGCTCTGAGGGGCCAGCATGGAGATGGGGGCTCCTGAGTCAAGGCGTTGCCAGGCATGGAAGGAAGAAACAGGTCTGCAAAATGAACTGAAGAGAGGATGCCATTTAGTGCTGGGGGGTTATAGAGGGTGGGGTACCGGACCCAGCAGTGCGGACGGAGGGATGACTGGACCGGAGTCAGTGATTCGTCTAAAAATGAGACGCTCGTTTTACATAGCAAAGATGTAAATACTCATTTACTACAGAATTAAATCTGGCCCTGTTATTGAACAAAACGTCTAGTTTTGCTAATGGGGACAGACAAGCAGACCTGTTATTAAATGCCTGGTGCGTGCCAGACAGTGGTTTCTGCCCTGGTATGGGAGAGCTGGCTCTTTTCCCATCTCCTAAGCTGCTGAGATCAGAAATAATACTTTCATCTCCACCAAGTATCATAAGAGCTTGCATGCAAAGGCCGGCTCTGGCCTCGGGGTCGGGGGGCTGGGGGCTCTGAGGAACAGGTGCAGACCCGCCGTCCTTCTCGGGCTGAAGCTGCGGGCGGGCGGTTGCCAGGACTCCAGGGTCTAGGTTTCCCCTTTAGTTAGCATCAGACTGGAGTAAGAGCTGGGTACCTCCTCCATCATGCCACCGAGTGAAGGGGAAAGGCCCTGAATTGTAGAGGAAGCCCCCTTCCAACCCAGCTGGGCTATCTCAGCCCACTCTCCACCTAACTCTCCACCCAGGATTTCCTGGCCCCTGCAGAAACGTGTTCCCGCAGTTCAAACTGTAATCTCCAGCCCTGCCCCTTCTTAGATTACAATGATCAATTCAGAGCACCCCTTTCCAGAGGTCACTCTGGCTGTCCAGGAAGGGCCACTTTGGAGGTCGGTTTCATGTCCTTTCCTCTATGGGGATTTTACGCAAGCCCTTTCTTCTGTGGGAGGTCAGGACAGGAACCTGGAGGCAGGAGCTGATGCCGAGGCCATGGAAGGGGCTGCTTATCCGCTTGCTTTCCACATCTTGTTCAGCCTGCTTTCTTATAGAACCCAGGACCATGAGCCCAGGCATGGCCCCACCCACAGTGAGCTGGCCCCTCCCCCATCAATCATTGATTAAGAAAATGCCCTGCAGGCTTGCCTACAGACTGATCTTTCTTTTTTGGTTTTTCAATATAGTGTTTCTCTAAGTAGCGGCCCTGGCTATCCTGGAACTCAGTCTGTAGACCAGGATGGCATCAAACTCACAGCCTCTGTGTCTGCTTCTGAAGTGCTGGGATTAAAGGCGTGCACCACCAATGCCTTCCCCTACAGCCTAGTCTTAAGGAGGCATTTCCCTTAGGTTTCCCCCACTCTCAAATGACTTTATAGTTTGTGTCAGTATCAGATACAGCCCTCTTCTGCAGACTGTCCTCCCTCTAATCCTAGTTGCTCCCTGTGAGGACAGGATGTACTATGTCACCTCCAGTCAAGTGGCATGCTTCTGTCACACATGCATGTACACACTCACACATCCACGTGGATACAAATCCACAGGTTCACGGGCTTGTTGGTGTACTCCACACTCAGACATACACCGACGCACGCGCCTGCCTCCACACTCAGACATACACCGACGCACGCGCCTGCCTCCACACAGCTGTCCTGCACCGATGCACACGCCTGCCTCCACACAGCTGTCCCGAGAGCCCCGTAGCTTTCCAGACATGGATTAGGCTGTGGGAGGTCTTTCCTCACGACCTGAGGCTATCACTAGTGGCAAAGCTGACCGCCCAGGCCAGTGATGGAATCCTCTTGGGTAGTTCTGAGTCACAGGGTGCTGGGCCCGCTGTGAAACTGAGCGTGGACTATGGCCACAGCTGCACCAAGGCAAATCTCCCACATGGAGTTTCCCGCCATGCATGTCAAACTGAAAATTCCCACAGACTCTCTCCCTCTGTGTCTTTAGTAGAGAGAGAGCCAGATTATGTCAGCGACGAGCATGTGGCGATAGCATCAGTAATGTAAAAGGGGGTGAGGAGGGACGGTACCAGCCAGATAAGCAGCCCCGTCTCACCCTCTGCAGTTATGGGCAGAATTATAAGACCTGATTGGCATGAGCCCCTGACCTGTGGCTCTGGCCCTTCCCCTGAGCACAGCTCAGCAGGCTCATAACTGTGAGAATCGTCATGCGTCTTCCCCGTCAGTCAGGCAGTTGCTCTCCCTCTATACCAGCAAGCCCGATGGCACAGCTGTCTGGTCCCAGCCACACAGCACAGACCTTGACTGCATTTGACCCTGTGAGAGCATCAAAAGCTCTGCCTCTGAGATCAAGGCTGGGAGGCGAGGTCTGCTGTCTGCCTGTTCTGTCCTTTTCTACACCACACCCTTTCCATCTCAGTCCTCACTGCCTTTGGCTGTCTGTCAGTCTGTCTCTCTCTCTCTCTCTCTCTCTCTCTCTCTCTCTCTCTCTCTCACACACACACACACCACACACACAAACATACACACACACCCCACTCCCACCTAACCCTGGCATCTAGTGTCCTCAGTGTGCCCTACATACCCCAAAACAGTTTTTACCTTTTCAGAGTGGGAATTTTCAGTCATGCACAGGAGCAAAGAGACAGTGGTAGCCACTTGCAGGCCCCGCCACCACCCACGCATCTGCTGGTCCCACTGGATCCACTCTCCGCTGGCCACCTTCTAGCTCAGAGGATGAAGAAGAAGCAAAAGTCAGCCCCGTGAGAGGAGAGAAACAGTGGGGTCTTTGGTTAACGATGGCAAATGCACACAGCGCAGCATTTCCTGTCCCCACCACAGCGCAGCATGGGACTTGGTGGCAAGGGTGCTCGCGTCACTCTACAGCAGCCGACTGGTCCATCCCAGGACTGATTGTTTGCCACAGTTCTGCCCATGGAAGTCCTTCTACCCCGAGTCCCTGGCCACCCTCACTCTCCTCCCTGCCTCTAGGATTTGACATCTCTGAACTCCTCATAACAGTGGAGTCAGAGAAGAGAAGCTTGCGGTCGGGCATGAGGACCTGCGATTAGATCCTCAGTCTGCGTAAAAGCAGGGTGCGGTGCATGGGGTGGGGTGGGGCAGGGGACAGGCAGATTCTAGGTGTCAGTCCAGCCAAATCCATGAGCTCCAGGTTCTGTGGAGAGACCCAGTCTCAAAACCTAAGGTGCTGAATGAGCAAGGGAGCCATCCGACCTTGACCTCTGACCTCCCTCGCCTCATATAAAAGGGGGACTGTGCAGCATTCATCCCTTTGTGAAGAGCTTGTTCTGACGGATGGATGGGTTTGTGTTGTAGGACAGGGTAGCAGTGCCTGTGACAGGAGGGTGAAGGATTGACTCACCTAGTGTGACCACAACAAGGGCTACCGTGTGGCCAAAGCCTTCTGCCAAGTGGAAAGATCCAGGCCGTGCAGAAGTAAGACTCGCGGTGTTCCTTGGGCCGCCTGCAGGCCAGTGCAGCAGGACAGGAGGACGCAGAGTTGAGTGCTTAGACACCATCTTGTGGTCCTCAAGCAGGACACTGAGTGGCTCGGAGCCCCCTCCCAGGAGCAGTGTAATTTGAGGGGCAGCTCCTCTAGAGAGCCAGGTTCTAAGGAAACTTAAAGGACAGGCGGCAGTGGGCCCGGAAACATTTCAGTGTGTTAGAAGATACCAGAGCAAGCCTGTAGAACTGAGGGAGAAGAAGGAGGAGGGAGAGGAGGAGGGAGAGTTGGAGGAATAGAGGAATGGGGAGGGGAAGGGCACGCGCTCAGTCCACCGTCCAGAACTTGGGTTAGCACCTAGCTTCAGCCACAGTCCATCCTTGATCCTGTTACTACAACCTTTGAGATAAACCTGGCCAACAGAGAGCCGTGTATCCGAGATGACCACCCAGTGCCTTGGAAAACACAAGAGCTCAGCTCCCGCAGAGAGCAAGCAGGATCCATCCTTCTGTGCTCATCTGTGCTCCAGGAATTGAGAAGGGAAAACAATGAGAATCCCGAATACTCTAAAGGACAAGTCAACACTGAGTGTTCTCTGAGGCCCAGATAGTTTCCCACACCACCCTGTATCCTTGGCTCCAAGCCTCCGTGGGCACTGCTGATCTTCCCTAAACTTCTTAGGCAAGGGCTGGGTGCTGTGGTAGTCACAGGAGCATTGCCTCCCCAAGGATCCCAGCTTGGAGAAGGCGTCTCAGGAGAACGTCGTTATGAGTAGTGAGTAGATGGACTCGGGCTCAGGGCCCACGGCTGGGGGTCTTGCTGTTGCAGGAAGCAGGTGAGGGGCCCCAGACAAGTTCTCAAGGGAGCTTTGGTGACTTGGGGCTTGAGGTGCTTGAGGGGCCCCACTATGAACAGGAAGAGATAACACAAACCAACGAAGGCTGATTTCCGGCGTCAGAGCACTAACAAGGCCGAGCAAAGGTCGGCCTTCCCTGGGCTTTCCTAAAATAACTCACATAACATCTACTTCTTTCTGTCAACGTGAAATAGAAAAACTACAATTTACAAATAAGAGAATAGTTTATTCTGAGCACAAACACTAGACGTCATGGTTTGGAACACAGACTCAGGTTACTCAGAATGACATTGGTCTCCAGAGAGATGACCAAGACTTATACAGTCCCCAAAGAAAGGTGGCAGGGCTGTCCAGGAAGTGGGCTACAACAGAGAGGCGGGGAGTCTTGATGCAGTCTCCAGCAGGGTGGAGACACTTTCTGTTGGAAGCAGGTGCCCGCCCAGTCCTCGCCTCAAAGTTGGAAGGAGCAAGAGGCCTGCCTGCCTGGCATACATTTTAGGGTCTTACCCAGCAGTCATGAAAATTCCAGGTCAGAGGCAAAAGCTAGTAATTTATGACTGCCACTGGGGGCCAAAGACCTCCAAACACAGCCTCGGCCTTTTCATTGATTGTTTTCAGATAGGGTCTCATTTTCCAGTTCATTGCTGTCTCAGATGCGCTCAGATCACACCTGTCTGATACCACATTGCAGCAACACTTGGTCTTTTGATCCACATCCCATCTCCATAAGGCCGTGATGTCCCCACTCATCAAACAGCAGACCGTGTAGCTGCAGCCCTTGACTCCCATGGGCTGGAGCGAAGTGCTCTTCTTCCTGCTTCTATGAGAGAGGCCTGTGGAAGCAATCTCAGGGATGGGGAGGCCTATCACGGGTCTTTGAGAAATTCTCAGAAGCTTCAGAATAATACAGACAAGTATATGCTCTCCCACATGCATTTCCGTTGCCCAGCACTTTATTGTGTATACCAATAAGTAGATAATAGATATATAGATGAATGAATGATAGGTAGATAGATAGACAGACAGACAGACAGACAGACAGGATGGATAGATTTTTCATGATACTATAGACATTGATAGTTGTCCCAGTTTTTATTGCTGTGATAAGCACTATGACCAAAAACAGCTTCAGGTAGGAAAGGGTTTATTTGACTTACATGTCCTGACCACAGCCCACTATTGAGGGAACTCAGGATGGGAACCTTGAGCCGGGGACTGAGGCAGAGGCCATGGAAGAATGCTGTGTCCTGGCTTGCTCATTGTAACTTGCTAGGTCTGCTTTCTTATACAGCTGAGGACCACCTAACCTGCCCTGGGTACCATCACCCATAGTGGGCTTGGCCCTCCCACTTTGATCATTAATCAAGAAAATGTCATACAGACTTGTCCCCAGGCCAATATGACGAAGACACTTTTCTCAATTGAAATTCATCTTCCCAAATAACTCTGGCTTGTGTCAAGTTGACGAAAACAAGAACTAATCAGTGTAATAGTGAAATGTATGGATAGATATGTATAGATAGTAGACAGACAGACAGACAGACAGGCTGCATGGAGATAGACAGATGATAGGTGGTGTTTTGGTTTCTTTTCCATTGTTGTGAAGAGACATCATGGGCAAGGCAGTTGTAAAATAAAGTCTTTAACGGGGCTGGCGCACGGTTTCGGACGGTGAGTCCATGACCATCATGGCAGGAGGCGTGGTAGCAGGCAGGCAGGGATAGTGCTGGAGACACAGCTTAGAACTGACATCTGGTCCGCAAGCACTGGGAAGAGAGATGGGGACTGAGGAGGAGAGAGACTAAGGAACACACTAACTGGGAATGGCGTGAGCTTCTGAAACTTCAAAGCCCACCATCAGTGACACACCTCCTAATTATTCCCAAACAATTCTACCAACTAAGAACCAGGCATTCAAATATATGAACCAATGGAGCCATTTTTATTCAAACCACCACAGATTAGGAGCTGGTGGGTGGAAAGACAGATGGTGTCTCAGTGTTTTGTTGCTGTGAAGACACTGTGACCAAGGCAACGTTTTTTATACTAATAAGTAGTATTTATTTACCTATTTTTAGTTCACTTAATAATATTTTAAGTAATTAGGACTTTCATGGGTTACAGTAGCTTCTGCCTTACTGTGGATAGATACAGAACGCTCCTGGCTCTTCCATGGCCTTGAATGATTTTGCAAACCCTAGCTTATAAGCTTTATAAAGGTATTGTAGCTTGCTTATAAGGTATTTTTATCAAATTCCATCTCTTGTAAGTACAGCTTTTAAGCAATCTCAGAGTTGAAGCTGATGATGGTCATATTCCTTATGTTTATTATTATAAACAGTGATGTGATCATTACCCTCTTAAATTAATCTTTTCACAGATCTCTGACCATTTCCTAGAACAGAGTCTCAGAGGTAGAACTGTTATACCAAAAGACGTAAGCTCCCTACCCCAGCCCCTTTTAGCTTTTGGTACATATTCTCAAGTTGGTTGGATCCACTTGGAAAGATACGCCAGACAGAGAAACCTGGAAAACTCACTAGACCTACCTTCCTTCCTTCCTTCCTTCCTTCCTTCCTTCCTTCCTTCCTTCCTTCCTTCCTTCCTTCCTTTCTCAGGGTCTTAGGCTGGTACCAGACTTGCCATGCAGTTGAAGACCAAGGAAACTCTTACCTAAAAAAAAAAGTGTTTAATTGAGGGTTGCTTACAGTTTCGGAAGTTTAGCCCATTCTCACGGCAGGGAGCATGGTGGCACGCAGGCAGACATGATGCTGGAGACGCAGCTAAGACTTCTAAATCTGGATTCACAGGCAACAGGGGGAGAGAGCTTCTGGGCCTAGCTTGGGCTTCTGAAACCTTAAAGCCCACCCCCAAATGACATACTTCCTTCAGAAAGGCCACACCTCCCCCAACAAGGCCACACCTCCTCCAATGAGGCCACACCTCCCCCAATGAGGCCACACCTCTCCCAACGAGGCCACACCTCCCCCAATGAGGCCTCACCTCTCCCAACGAGGCCACACCTCCTAATGTTTCTAAGTAGTACCATTCCATGATGACCAAGCATTCAAATATATGAGCCTATGGGGGCCATTCCTACTCAAACCACCATGGACAGACAGACAGACAGATACTTAGGCACTGGCCAGAAGAACAGGGCAGTGGGAGCTCTTTAGAATGTAGACTAGACTAGTGGAGAAGGCGGTCCTAAGGCTGGATGGGAGGAAAGGACCCTACACCATCATCTCTCACACTCAGACAGGATGCTCTGGGGCTGACAGCTTGGTGGCGGCACACGTGAGACTCTTCCACCAGCAAGAGGCAGCCCTGGCCTTGATTTTCAGGATGGGGCAGATGGTGACATTTAGAGAAAGTGAGTCAGCTTGATCCTGGCTGAGAAACACCCTGGGAAGTTCACCACAGCCTGGGCTGTGTGCGCGGGCATGAAGAACCTAGCCTCGGGGACCTCAGAGTCCTTCCTCTGGAGTCTCCCTTCCTGGAGCAGGGTTCACTCCCCTCCAGTGGGCTCTCTGGGAAGGAGCCTCCCTGTGCCGTGGGGACGAAACACTTGGAAATTAAAGGTGAAGACAACAGGAGACCGATGGGTGTTACAGCTAATATCGAGGATAATTTTGGATCTTTAGTTTTTGTGATGCTGGGGATAAAGCCAGTTCCTGCCCTTTATGGTGGCTCTGCATATGGGCCTCCCTGACTAGAGAAGGACCCTACTCCCCTCCAAGAGTTAAGGGTTACCCTTTTTTACACACAGTGACTAACTGGAGCCCTGACTCTACACACCTACTCCGTGGGGGGCTTTAGTCACCAGAGGCCAGGGACAGCAGGCAGGCCAGACAACCCGAGACCCCCGAGGCCCACAGAAGCCTCCACGGAAGCCTCCACGGAAGCCTCCACAGTCTGTGTCTGCTCCACCTGCCTTACCTTTCTTCTCCTTGGAAGCAGGAGCCAAGGTTCTGCCTCATCCTCTGCTTCCTGAGCAGGCCTAGCACTCCCGTCATGCCCCTCCCCTCCATGGCTGTGACACAGCCCCTCCTCTTGGGGACTGTAATACACTTTCCAATGGACGCTGTCTCCTCATCCCCTGGCCTCACCACCCCTGAGTCATCAGAAAACCTACATTTTAAAACACACCTCCCACTGCCTGTAAAACGAGTCATTAATTTCCCTGGCCTCCTTTTCTTTCACTTCGAGTGTGGCCTTGTCTCAGAGAGCTCGGCAGGCCACAATCTGCACAGCACACAGACAGTGCACCCAACCTTTGTGGATGGCCAAGCAGTCTCCAGGTTCATTCTCGTCTGCTGGGCGCAGTCTGGGGTCCCTGGTGGTAGGTGCACACAGAGGCAGCCTTCAAAGCCTGGGCCGAGGCCGTAGCTCGGCAGGTAGACAGAAAGCATGCAGGAAGCCTTGCATTCCATTCCCAGCGTTGTTTCACTATGGCTGGCCATGCCTGTAATCCCAGCACTCAAGAGGCAGAGTGGGGAAATCAGGACTTCAAGGTATCCTTGGCTACATGGTGAGTTTGAGCCTTCAGGAGACCCTGACTCAACAAACCAGCAAAATAATGCAGTGTCACAGCACAGTTTTCCTCCATGGCGGCCCGTTCCGGTGCACCGCCTGCCACCCCGGGTGCCCAGGCAGTGCCCACCAGCCTGCCTCTGCCTACTGCCTAAGATTGCACAAATGAAGGATTGTCTCCTCACCTGGGATGGAGCTTGGCCTCCGGTCCCAATCAGCTCTCCAGCTCTTCTCTCGGTCCCTAGTTTGTGTAGTCTCTACTTCCTAGCCACACTCGGGCTCAACCTGCCCATGGTACACCGTGAGGACAGCAGCCGGGAACCCCCAAGAGCAGGGTGGCTCCATCCTCCAGGACTGCATTTCTGTCGGGATTCCTCTCTGACTGGGTTTGTAGCCACTTGCCGTCGCTATAGCAACCCCTGACTTGCACCAGCCACACACTAAAAATAGATCGTCTCATCCCTAATATAGAAAAATGAACGAAACTGAGAGCAGGTAGGACCCTCCCCATCCAGTTACGCATTGGTGCAGCGGCTGGGGGTCTCTGTATGCGCGTGCCCACCCAAGAGTAGAAAGAACAGGGTGGAGCGGACACACTGGAGTGTCCTCGGAGCGGCCGTGGCTTGGCTCTTCCTCCTGCGGAAGCCTCTGCTGTCCTCTGTTCTGAACCAAAGCATTTAATAGTACAAAAGAGTTTATCCAAGGAGGGCTGTGTGCAGCCCTTTGTTCCAGACAGCCTCTGTGTGTACCCCAGGCTGGCCCTACCCTCACACGTGTCTCCTGAGTTCTGGGATTGCTTACGGGCACCCTTCACCTGACTTGTTCAGTGTTTCAGTCTTAATTCCTCTGTGGGTTGTATTTTTTTGGAAGGCAGGGATGTCATTCGCAGAACAGACAGCAGGAGAGAACCCAGTGATAGCATCTGAAATACCGAATGGCTCGGGATGTTGCCACACAGCTGTTCCCCAGGAGTGAGCCTGGGGAAGGAGAACCTTCAGACGTTTGAGGGGCCATCCATCCTCCTGGAGAGGAAGGCCTGTGGGAAGACAGACCTCACCACGCCAGGACCAGCTCCACCCTGGGAGCGCGTGCAGTGGCTCTCAGTGGATTCGAGCACATTGTCCAAAAAGATGAAAGTTCAAAAACATTTCAAAATGCTTGAAGATGGTTCTGGAAGGGATTGTGCAGGAAAGAATTGGGACCTGTCCCTGCGGAGTCCAAATTGTGGCTGAGACTGCAGTTGTTGGCGCCTCCTGCAGTGGAATGAGTCTGTCCCCTGAACATCTGGGTGCACTGTAGCCTTCCTTGTTCTTGGCGGTGGTTTTGTTAGGTGAGGGAAGATGTGGTGAGTGGGGCTTCTCAGAGCCCCTGGCTGTGACGTGGGGCTGGAGTAGTAGTGGACTTTTGTGAGTATTTACGACTATACTTAGAATGTAGTGACTTGGATGTTAAGATGTGGCCCTCTGCCCATAAGCCAGGGACTGCCAGGGGCGCTGGGGGGCTTGTGTTTGGGCCTTTGTGGGAAACCCCACTGCCATGAACCAGTAGGGAGACTTCCTCTTCTTCTCCCATCCCCCATCTTCCTCTTCCTCTCTCCTCCTTTCTCTCCTCCCTTCTCCTCTCCACCTCTGCCTTCTTTTCCTCCTCTTTTCCTTCTTCTCTGTAGCCCCCACCTCTAGCCTCTTCCTCCTCCTCTCTTCTCCTTCATTCTCTTTTCTTTCCCCTCCTGTGCTTCCTTCCTTCCCTCTCTCCTCCTCTCCTCTCTTCTCCTCTAACTTCCTTTTTGTGAACAACAGATACTTTTTTTTCATCATCTGGAGCGGTACAGCCTGACAGAACTGAGCACATCCTCATAATGATGCCCAGCTCCCCCTCCTCCCCTCCCTCCTCTCAGAATCCATCTTCCCAAACTGCCTTTGTAACACAGTGCTCCCTCCCTCCAGGCTGGCATCCCTCGGTCTACTGTCTCTGTGACTCTGACAGTTCTGAGGCTCTCACAGACTGAGCCAGAGCGAGCCATGGTACATGTCTGTGGTGTGCTGGGCTTCTTCCATGCCTTGGAGGTCACCCCATGCTCTCACACCTTCCGCACACCCTTGAAAGGCTGTGTAATATGTTGCCATTCGGAGACCCCTTTCGTACATTCAGTTGTGTGTCCCAGAATGTGTGAGCTGGGTCCCATGTGTCCTGTTTCTTGCCATGCCTGCTGGAGACACCAGCCTCTCTCCAGATGAGATGAGGTTGTCCCCGTCCTTGTCCTTGAGAAGAGCAGCCAGCTCACTTCCTGGCAGTGAGAGCCTTAGGTCTCTGCTGATGGTGGGCGCCATATCACCACGAAGCCTCACTCAGCGCCCCCTGGTGGATTTAAGCCAGGGGTGCTGCACTCCCCCCCAGCCAGAGACACCACAGCGCAGACTACCTACTGCGCACTCATGTACCTGACCTCAAACAGCCCAACTGAAGGTTCTGGGGCACACACAGACTGAGTGACTGACGACCCCTAACACCCCTACCGTCTGGTATGTAAAGCTGATGGGTATCCAGGCTGCTCTGCTTTGTGGCCTATGCCACCCTGTCACACGGGCTCCTAGCACCTAAGTGTGAGTCAGCAAGCCTGGCACACACCCAGGCTCACACCCAGGCTCGTGCAGGGTCTACAGTACAAGGGACATTGTAGAGACGGTCCTTAGAGAAAAGGAGCCCAGGACAGTTCTCAGGAGGGAGGGAAGCTGTGCAACTCACAGGCACCATCGGGGGCACCATCGGGCAAGGACCAACCCCAATCACCAAGGGCACACAAGCTTCCCAGTCCACAGGTTCTAGGCAGCTGGCTGGTGGGTGCTGTAGGGGACAGCAGGGTCGAGCC
The DNA here is from genome assembly GCF_947179515.1 of Apodemus sylvaticus. Taxonomy (NCBI): domain Eukaryota; kingdom Metazoa; phylum Chordata; class Mammalia; order Rodentia; family Muridae; genus Apodemus; species Apodemus sylvaticus. The sequence continues at coordinate 4,694,252 of NC_067473.1, forward strand.
CTGGGACAGTCTGTAGTTTGAGGAAGTACATCTTGTAGTTTCCAGAAGTGAAACAAACAGGAACCATCTAACGTCAGACTGAGCTCAGGTGAGCAAATGAAACTCGAGTCACAAAGGCGGCGTCCAGCTGGCGAGAGGGCTGGTAGGAGGGTGCTAACTGCACAAGCGTGAGGACCCCAGTTCAATCCCCATCCCCGGCTTAAAGAGCTGGGAGGACATGTTGCTACACACTTATGGGAAAGCAGAAACAGGAGAATTCCCTGTGCTTACTGGCCATACCGGTTTAGCCAAAACAGCAAGCTCTAGACCAGAGCTGTCTGGAAACAAGGCGGACAGCTCCTGAGGATCACAACCCAAGGTTGGCCTCTGGCCTCCACGGGCCGTGCATGCAGGCACACACATGCACATCAGCACACACACATGCACATCAGCACACACACATGCACATCAGCACACACACATGCACATCAGCACACACACATGCACATCAGCACACACACATGCACATCAGCACACACACATGCACATCAGCACACACACATGCACATCAGCACACACACATGCAGGGGGCAGGAAGCAGGGCAAGGGAAAAGAGTTTAGCTCCTTAATCAGTTTCCAGTCAGACCCCCCCCCCCAAGTAAAAGAGCAGCTGGGTCTGTCCTGAAGAACCCCAACACCAGTGAGCAAGTTCTTCCAGCGAATTCTCCACAAAGGCTCGCCCAGCCCTTATCAGGGTGACTGTGCATTAGGGGAAAGGTCACCCACCTCTGGAAGGAGAACGCCCCCAGTGCCCTTGCTGAAGGGGAAAGGGCACAGGGCCGCAGATGGAGGCTTTCAGAGCCAGCTGGAGAGTTGACAGGCAGCTGAGAGCTGAGGAGCGCCGTTTAGTCAGACACTGGGCGGTGTCTATCTAATCAGTCTGGGTGTGTGTGTTAGCAGCACACCCCAAAAAAGAAAGTGCCGGTGACAGCCCTGCTTGGGTGGTGTTGAGCTGTCTGCTGATGGCGGGAGAGCCACAGAGCATGCTGCTGGCCTCCTGAGACCCACAGAACCTGAAGCGACAGCCTAGCTGTCTGTCTGTCCCCACCAGAACCTTGCTGGTGTTTCAGAATAGATGCGATTCTGCCCCCCCCGCCCCACCCCCATCCCCACCCCATAGCAGCTTAGACTGGGGCAAAGCCTTGCTTTCCACAGTTAGGGAAGAGCCCCCAGAAAGGACGCTGGGGCAGAGGGGGTGGGTGTGCGGTGCAGACCCATCTGGGATGGAGGTTGTCGGTGGTTCTGGGCTACTGCAGGTCAAGCCCAGGGCCACGGGCATGCTGAGTAGGCGCTTACCACAGAGCCTGCCCAGCCCTGAGTGTGGGCTTTGCTGTAGAGTGGAGGAAAGGCAGCCAAGGGCAGTGTGCCCTTGAGACTGGGAGGGGAGCGCTTGGCAGGCTGTGGGGCTGGTAGTGTGGACAGAAGAGGACGACGGTTCAAATAGTCCTCTCACTGCGGAGCTGCGGGCAGGTCTTCAGCTCACCGGCGCCACATGGCCCTAGCTGTACTCCAGAATGGCTCTAGCCAAAGCCCCGTCTTACTGTCCGCAGTCTTGCACTGTGTCTCAGCCACTGTGCTGGTGGGACTGCAGTTTTCAGTGCACAGACAGGATTCCGAGCGGTTGGAGTCGCTGTGCTTGCAAGGGCTGGCTACATCTGTTCAGTCCCAGGCCAGTGTTTTGGGGGCTTCCAAACGTGCATGTAGTTAAATAGGTATTACATGGTGATAGTAAAATATTCAAAAAGGACAAAAAGGTGTATGGTAAAAAGTGCGGCCTGCAGACTGGAGAAAGGCTCAGTCCGTAGAGGTCTTGCTCCAGAAACATGCATCCTTGGCCGCTACCTGTTCCACCGCCCTCCTGCCTGGCATTCCCCCGAGATCTACCCTAAACTCCTAGCCCAGTTGAGTCCTCAAAAGCTGTGTAAAATATCCATATGTTATGTAACACCCGTGCTGAAGATGTCCACACAGAGGATCTCGGGGCTTGCTGGGCAGTCAGCCTCGCCTAATGAGTGAACTCAGAGCAGTGAGACAGCTTGTCTCAAAAGACCTGTTAGAAGGCAGGTGAGCTGACAACCAAGGTTGACCTCTTACCTACTCACACATGTGCACACACACACACACACACACACACACACACACGTATGCACACTCGCATGTGTATATGTACCCACAAATGCACTTGCCCCTGAAAACCCCATGAGGTATATGCATAACACACTCTTCCCTTCTAGAACCCAGTCCCCTCTCTGCCTGGAAGCAAGACTCTCCATTGCCCTTCAGAGACGCTGCAGGTGCCCGGGAGCTTACTGTCACCGTAGCCATTTGATATAAATGGTAGCACGCCATATATTTTGTTCTGCCATGAGCTTTTTTAACCCTTCCGCCACGTCTGCCTACACAACACAGATGGAGAAGAGTGTTCCCATCCCTAAGCAGCAGAACTCTCCTGAAGGAAAAAGAAACAAGCAGAGAGGCAGGCGTGCTCCTAGGGATGGAGGAAGTTTCTTGTAGAGAGAAGGAGAGCGCAGACAGAGGCAGGGACATCTGGGAGAGTCCTGAGAGAAAGTGTTGCTGAGCTGGGCCATGTGAGGGGAGGGAAGGAGAGGAGCCACTGACCAAGAGCTTCAGCCTGGCCTGGGAGACTGATCAAGAGACAGGCATAGGCCAAAAGGCCGAGTTATGCAGGGGCAGAGGAGCTGGGGCTGGCACGGCGGTAGGGAAGGGCGTGAGGTACCAGCAGCAGGGCCTGGTAACAGGTGGAGAGCAAGGGATACAGGGGAACCGTGGAGGCCAGCATCTGCTTTGGTTGTTAATGGTCACCTCAACCGCTTGTCCTGGGTTCGAGCCCTAACCTAAGGAGCCACACTGTGGGAAATACATTCCCTAGTCACCTAGATTCACTGAGGTTGGGGCAAGGGGATGCTTCCAGGGCAAAATGAAGACAGTGGCCTCAGTTATTTGGGGGGATTTGCATCCTTTTGGTTTGGTTTGGTGTGGTTTGGTTTGGTTTTGCTTGTTTTGATTTTTACATTTATTTGTGTGCGTATTAATGCCAGGGTGTCTGTGTTACTGCGTGCGTGGTGATCAGGAGTTCGTTCGCTCCTCCCGTGCAGGTCTGTGGGACTGAACTCACGTTGTCTGGCTTTGCTCTGTCCCATTGAGCATCAATTCATTTCAAACAGTAGCCTTTGCCCTCAGGGATCATAGCAAGAGCAGTGTCCGTGTGACTCTGAGCAGGCAGCTGTCCTTGAAGAAGTATTTTCTGTGGTAAGTGGCCGTGGCCTTTGTGGGACCCCCTTCCCCCCACCCCTCCACTCCCTTCCTGAGAGTCTTTTTGTGTTGTATTCCCAGACCTAAGCGGAAGGCTTCTTTTCTTCCTTCAGAGTCTTCGATCTTCATTTCTTTTATGGTTGTGTTGGGTTTTGACGCTTCTACAGATAGACCACATCTCAGCCCTTTGCTGTTTGTTTAAGAACTGTTGTGACACTGCGGGGCAGAACAGGGCTTGTCGCCACTGCTGCTCAGGAAGGTGAGGCAGGGGAATCACTGGAACGTGGTGTCTGGCAGTGAAAGATAAGCCTGAGGGCCATGCAAGGTTGTGGCTAAATAAATAAATAAGTCAGCCAGCATCTCCTGGATAGGCAACTTTATCTGCAGAGTGTGTCTAAAGTCCTCTGTTCAAAGGGCGAATACAATTTCATTTTGATAGATAACATCTAGGTGTAGGCTTGGGGCAGGTTCTCTGGCCTCTAGTCCTCTCAAACAAGCCTGAGGGAGAGGCTGGGGACCTTGGCCGGGCTTCTGGAGCTGGGAGTTAATCTGGAAGTGTGGCCTCCCCTCATATAGGGCCCCAGCTTCAGGGAAAAGCCTTGGGCAATAAAGCCGGCGCCCTGTCCAGCAGGTCTGAGCTGAGATCTGAGGGCCTCGAGAACTGAGCCCAGGGCTCACGTAGGCTCTGCACAGCCACATCAGGAGAGCGGGGACAAAGCAGCAGCCTGGGGAGGCCCCACTAGATTCCCTCACACAGAGCTTGTTGGGTGCACTGGGTGGGCATGGCTATAGCCCCAGCACATAGTAGGGGTTACACACCCGTAACCCCAGCACGCAGTAGGGGTTACATAGACACAGGGGTAGGTGAGAGTTCAAGGCCAGCCTGGGCACAAGGTGAGCCCTAACCCAGCATAGGTTACACCTAACCCAAGGGGAGGCCTTGCCTGTGTGCAGAGGAATCCTGAGAGTCCAAACGGGAGACAACGCCTGATGGATCAGTGATTCCGGGAAGGGCTAGCAGGGAAGCAGGCTCAGAGAACCCTTAGGGCACTGTAAGGGGCACTTACCACAGTTGCCCCCTACCTCCCAGGGGCTGATTGTGGTCCCCTGTGGTTGGCTGGGCGCTGTTCAGGATGGAGATGAGCATCCTGGAGGAGAAATGAGTGGAACGTGACCTTCACCTTTCTTCCCGCAATCCCTCCTGCCCAAGCTTAGAACTTACAGCCACGATCAAGCCGGACGTGCCAGTGCTGAGGGCCTGCCATCTCTTACTGCTTGCAGTTAATGCTCCTTCCATCTCAGAGCTCCAGTCTCCTGGGTGCCTGAGTCAGCGCGTTTCCTCATTCCCTCCACTGCCCCAGGCACAGAGTCTGCATGAGTTCATGTATGTGGATTGACACGTGTGAGCAGGAACACTAGGTCCGCTGTAGATGAAACATTGCTTGGTAACACAGCAGGCTAGTGTCTCATGACAAACCAGAAGCAGCAGCCATCCCCACCCGCTAAAGGCCTAGGATGAAAGTGGACCTGGGCTGGAAGAGGGCAGGCCTCTTCAGAGACGGGAAAACTTTAGATTCCACAGGAGGGGAGTCTCATGCAGTTCTATGCCAGCTCATAGTCACCAGCCCTGAAACTCACTGTAGCTAGTTATAGTATACAAAAAAATAAATACGAGGATACTGAGTGTCTTACAGAGTCCCCGGGATGCAAAGAGTTTTCTAGAAAAATCCCCACAGTGACCTATGAAGCAGGGACAGCAGAGACCTCACAGCCAGGGCTGAGCCCTGGGACACATGGCAGACCTCTGCTAAGCTATAGGGTGCACCGTGTCTCTTGGAATTCACAATTGAAGCATCACCTGCAGTGTGACAGTAGCCAGAGAGGTTTTTAATTAGGTCGTGTGAGGGTGTGAGAGGAAGAAGAGCTGCCGAGAACACTCCAAGAAGGTGGCCATGTGCCAGCTAGGACAAGAACCTTCGCCAGACCTGACTGTGAAGGGCCTGCAGCCCCAGAACAAGGAGGCCACCATGTGTCACACAGGCTGCCTTGTCTGTGCGTTCTGTTCAGACACCCCGAGCTAAGTCAGGAAACCAGGCAGTACTGCTGGGCACCCAGCCCTCTGCGGCAGAGGCAGAGCCTCAGTCAGGCGTGAGGTCCACTGTGGCGTGCCATTGCTGCAGGCTGCTGTGAGAGCCTGTACTGAGGAACCCTCACAGCACAGCCCCCCTGTCCCATCCAGAGTGCCAGCATTTGGGAGATATAAAACCAGGTTTGGTCTAAGGCAATGGCTCTGTCAGTAAAGTGTCCAGAACCTCACCACATGGTGGTATCCTCCACAATCACACTGTGATCGATGGAGATGGGCAGCCCCCCAGAGCTGTCCCTAAGAGCTCAATGCCCAGGCAGTCTAGGAGACTCAATGAATCCCACAGTCTCTGCCCTCAAAAAGAAACCCTGCCTCAGAAATCCAGTGGCATTTCATAAAAACACACAGTGCTGACCTCTGGCCTCCAAGCACACAGGCACACATGTGCATACCTGCAAACACATGAATCCGCACAAACATGCATGCAATGTCAGATGGACACAAGGAATGGGACCTGTAGGCAGCTGGTTTGAGAAAAGGCCCAAGCAAGGTCAAGGCCAGTGGCCCAGAGACCCGCCTCACCCTGGGGGCTCTTCCTCAGCCGATCACCTGTTGCTGGTCAGCCTTGTGTACTCACAGCATGTTCGGCACGTGGCGGGAGTGCATGTGTGTCAGGTCTGGTTCTTATTCCAGTGGGCGTCTGCACACGTGTAGGCACACTAGAACATGAGCGTCCCTTCACCCTGTCAACAGGTGGGCATGCCTTCCCATGACACATGGTTGGAACTCAGATTTTGTGCCCTCGAGTGTCTCTCCACTCCCTGTACATTTCCAAGAAGGTTGGAGTAAAATATCATGCTTACCTCCTTGAGATAACCTGTCCATCACCCTGAGTGGCGTGTGTGGGGAGTTCCCTAATTCTTAAGCTGCACAGTTACCATCTCTTGGGAACATTCACCAATAGGCTTTACTGCCTAAGACTCTTATGGGAAGGCCATGGCTGCTCTCCCTTTCTGCCACGCCCAGTTCCCTAAAAGGTCACAGGAGCTCTGGGTGTGGCCTGGGCGAGTTGGCTCTAAGTCCTTACATCTGAGGCTTGGCTCAGAACTGTGTGCTCTCTGCAGTGGTAGAAACTGTTCTTACTGAAGTTCAGACCACGAGCCAGCATAATTGTATTGATCGTGAGGCTTTGCAAAATGAATTTATGTGTAGCCAGTTATTGCTTGATTGGATCTAAGCCTCTGTTTCCACACACCCATACAATGAGGAAACGATGTCTCCCCTCTTTCCTCATAAGTGATCCTGGAGCACCTGTGTGTGAAGACTAGATTGACCTCTGGGTTGAACCCCAGGAGCAGCTGTGACTTATTTAAGCCTTCCAACTGCAGAGACCAGAGGAGGTTTTATGCTAAGTCAGTTTGGGCGCACTTGGGTTGGTAGTCCACACATGAACCCGCCCCCCACCCCACCCCACCCCGCCCCAGGATCACAAAGGAGGCTAGGATGACAAAGTACCCCTACCACACACCCATTCCAAACCTTCAGCTGACTTGTTAGGGAACAAAATAGCCTTCATTCGCCTCCCTGTGTTACACCAAGGACTGGTGACTCAGTGTCCCCCAAGCAAGCACATGGGGTGAGCATAATCACGGATGTTGAAATTCTGTGTATGTATTTCTAGAAAGTCAAAGGTGTGTGAGAGAGGAGGTGCAGGGTGGAGCGCAGTATCCACTGGCCAACTGGACACACAGCCAGCAGCTCTGTGAACTCCTTCCCTCCCCCATACGCCCAGCTCCCTGCCTGGAATCATTTTTATTATGGGTGCAGGGGTGTGGTTTAGGGTGTGTGCGGAGGTCAGAGGACAGCCCTGGGGAATGAGTTCTCTCCTTCCACTGTGGAGCCAGGAGATTGAACTCTGACCCTCAGGCTAGTGCTGGAAGCACTTTGCACCCCTGAGCCACCTCGACAGCCCCCAGGAATCATTTTGAAACAAAATCCAAGACATATCACATTATCTATAGAGCCAACTGTCCCCCTCTTAAAAAGAAGGGTGCTGCCTGAAGGCCTTGAAGGCCATCAGATGGGAATGCCACCCTGGGAACGTAAGTGTGACAGTGTCATGACAGGGCCTCCCTGGCCTCTCCTTCAAGTTCTTCCCCTTTCTCAGCCTCCGCAGGCCAGGCACACGCATGATACATATACAGATACACATACATGGCACATATACATGGTACATGCCGACAAACACCCATACACATGAGCGAAGTAGCTTTTTTAGAAATTTCCGAATGGTCATTCTGAAGCCCTGTACCTTCACTTAGGATTTTGTTTTGTTTTGTTTTTGTTTTTTGGATTTGGTTTTTTCGAGACAGGGTTTCTCTGTATAGCCTTGGCTGTCCTGGAACTCACTCTGTAGACCAAGCTGGCCTCGAACTCAGAAATCTGCCTGCCTCTGCCTCCCAGAGTGCTGGCATTACAGGTGTGCGCCACCACTGCCTGGCTTTCACTTAGGATTTTACACTCTCACTAACAATTGAATTTTTTTAAATGTACTTATCCACCACAAAAAAAAGGAAAGGAAGGAGGGAGCAACAGTTGGAACTAGAAAACAATTCACTTTGCATCCTCTTTATGACTCCTGTGGCCTTCTGTCTGTGCGCGTGCGCATGAGTGCAGGTGCCGTCAGAGTCTGTCAGAGGACTGCAGGCAGTTGTGAACCATCTGATGTAGGTGCTGGGAACTGAACTTGGGTCCCTCTGCAAGAACACTGTCTGCAGCCCCATCACCTGCAATTTCAAGGATTGCTTTCAACAGAGTAGAATTTGACATTGCCGGTTCTAAGGAGTTTTCCGCTTGTGAAAGTTGCCCTGATGTTTACTTTCGTACGTGGCCTGAGTTATCTTTCCTTCTCTGCTGGCAGCTAGCTCTCCTCAGATCTGAAGGTCCTCTGCTAGGGACAGCCTGGTGACAGGCTGAGGTAAGGCGCTCCTCGAGGGGTCTCTGCATAAGTGAGCAATATCCCCGGATGGTGAAGGAGTGAGCCTTGCTTATTCATAACTCTCTCTTCAACCCTGAAACGTTCACCCTTCGATGGAAACAATTACTGATAAGGCAAAGGAAACCTACCTGCTCCTTGACCCAGATGGGGAAGGGCAGAGGCAGGTGCCCGCCCAGACACTCTAATCCTCACAAGGACACCCACTCCTCACTGTCTACCAGAACCGTCAACAGCAGCAGGAGGGGTGGATTCTTGGACTTGACACCTCATTTGTGATCTTTCTGTTGTGGGAAAGGTGTGAGAGCTTGCAATTCCTTTCCTTTCCTTTCCTTTCCTTTCCTTTCCTTTCCTTTCCTTTCCTTTCCTTTCCTTTCCTTTCCTTTCCTTTCCTTTCCTTTCCTTTCCTTTCCTTTTCTTTTTTTCTTCATTGTTTTGTTTTAGACCCAGGCTCACACATGCTGGAGAAGCACTCTGCCCCTGAACCACAGCCCCACACCTAAGACTTTGTAGTGCCCGTGCCCTAGTCCTAGTGGCGGCACCAAAGCACTGTCTTCCTGAGTGGAGAGCTTTGCAGTTCAGCAAAAGGAAAACTTCTTTGTTCTCATTTCTTCTATGTGCTTAGGTAGTTTCTACTAAAAAATGAAAGAAATCTATCTTTATAGACACGAGCAAACTGGCACTGTCCCTTTAAAACCTTAAAGACTCATAGTGGCTGCCGGCCATGCCACGGAAACCCCTCCAAACCTAGAATTTAAGGAGGGTCTGCCTTGAAGGCAGGGGAGATCGGAGCATCGGATAAGGGTGTCCACAGCCTCGAAGGGATGTGGGTTTGAAGATCAGCATCCCTGTGGCCTGAGAAGTCTGACTCGGAGTCCCTTCTCATCGGCCCTTGGCCTTCTGGAAGGTTCCCTTTTATCTTCCTTCTCCGTGTCCTTTCTCTCACCAGCTTCCAAGAGAAGTCAAAGAGCGGGGGCTGAGAGGACCCCGTGCACAGCCACCGTGTGGCTCTGGCCTGGCCCCACACGGTCCCATGTGTACAGGGTGCTTTGTGAGTGTGAGGTGCCAGTGTGGAGAGAGTTTGTCTAACTAGGCATCCTGAAGCCCGGAGCCATAGGTGACTGTCATCAGTTCTTGCGAGGCCTCAGACCCTGCGGGAGGCATCCAGCAGGAGGCAGGAGGACATTTCTCTGCTTTCTCCCTGTCCCTCCATAAACATGTCCCTGGTCCCATGTGCGGTTTGCACATGTTAGCAGAGTCTGTGTCTAGCCCTTTTTTTGACTACAGGAACCTAACCAGCCCAGGTCCCAGGTCCCAGGTCCCAGGTCAGGCAGTAAGGGTTTCCTGGCCCCCTCGGCCCCGCCCCCAGCCCCTTGCTGACCCTGTATAACTGTTGGTTTGTGGACAGTTTTGTGATGTCCGTCCAGAAAAAGCAACCTTCTTTCCATGAAGGCCAGAACGTCTGTTGCAGAGATGTCCCTGTGTGAGCATCTAGCTACCCAGAGCCCGAGAGTAGTCATTTCCAGGAAGGAGACCAGAGATGGAAGTCCAGCTCTGTGATTATTTGTGTGCACTGATCTGCCTTCAGGCGCTTGGACCTCGGACCTCTCCTGGCTACAGCTAGCCAAGCTTCTTCCCAGAAGAGGGAGCCCAGTGCAGTCTATCCCACAGCCGCGGAGTGTCAGGCAGCAGCGGGTGCCAGGAGGGAAAGGGAGGGCAGGGCGTGCCAAGTAGCCTAGTCGTGTTACACCACGTGCCGGATGGGCTTGGAAGAGGTCCCCAGAGCCCCAGGTGGCACCTGACGCTCAGCTGCCACTGCAGTCACACCCTGACACTGGATCCACACAGCTGCTCAGTCACCTGAGAGGTGGGCACATCACCCTCAGGGGCAGCACCAGGAGGTCTCGAAGCTTCTGACAGACCAGGGTAACCCTGAAGGGGGTTTCTAGTGTTTCAGTACTCTGTACCTGATACTTCAGTACTCTGTGCCTGGTGCTTCAGTACTCTGTGCCTGGTGCTTCAGTACTCTGTGCTTGGTGCTTCAGTACTCTGTGCTTGGTGCTTCAGTACTCTGTGCCTGGTGCTTCAGTACTCTGTGCCTGGTGCTTCAGTACTCTGTGCTTGGTGCTTCAGTACTCTGTGCCTGGTGCTTTAGTACTCTCTGCCTGGTGCTTCAGTACTCCGTGCTTGGTGCTTCAGTACTCGGTGCCTGGTACTTCAGTACTCCGTGCCTGGTACCATCAATACTCTGTGCCTGGTACCATCAGTACTGTGTGCCTGGTACTGTCAGTACTGCATGGGACTGTCAGTAGTCAACACGTACTGACCCTATTCTTAGCACGGCCAGTATTCGATGGCCTCTAGGAGCCTGTTTGCTAGTGAGAGCAGCAAGCTAGCCTGATTGCAGGTCCTCTGATATATTGGTGGAACAAAGAAAACCGAAGCTGACCGAGTCCGTGGAAGGGGGTGGGAGCCCTGTGTGGTCACGGAGGCCGGCCTTGCGAACGGGAACTTGGGTGAGAGGTGTACATTCAAGAGACGGCGGGATATTTGAGGATGAAAAGCAGTCAGCGCAAAGCCCCTGAGCTGGAAGCACAGGGTCGCAGCCAACCACAGGAGACCCCAGGTCCCTGCCGAGGACAGAGATGAGAGTGAGCGGCGCTGAGGCTGATGGGAAGTGAAGAGCGCGAGTCAGGACTGTGAGACCTGTGTCCAGACACCTGACCTTCCCTGTGTCAGTCACTGCAGAACTTGGAGCCAAGGTTAGGGTCTGCTTACGTAGAACTTACAAGCTACCCTCAGTGCTAAGGACGTGTCACCCTGTGCTTGCCTAGCATGTTTGTGACAGTCATGGGGAGGGTGAGTGTTCGTATGTATGTGGTTACATGTGCACATGTGTGTGTATGTGCACGTGTGTGTATGTGCATGTGTGTATATGTGCACGTGTGTGTATGTGCATGTGTATGTATGTGCATGTGTGTGTGTGTGTGTGTGTGTGTGTGTGTGTAGGCCAGAGGTGACTTTTGTGTGCTCAGGTTCCCTGTGTTCTCGTTGGACTCTAGTCATTGCAGCATCCCCTGGACCATGAGCTATGAAAGCGGAAGTATGCTTAGCATAGGTGATGTCTTCTCGGTAGCGAGGACCCAGCAGGGCCAACTCTATAGAGAAAACTGCTTCTAAATAAAGGCGATGTCAGGGTTATGGGAAGACCTGCTAGCCAAGCCCTGCCCTTTTCTCAACTGACTGAATTCCTCCAACCCAGCATAAATAATACATTCCTGTGTTCTGGGGCCACGTGGCTGCTCCTCAGGAGACGCGGGCGCATACACCATTGCCAACCTACATCTGGTCTGTGGCAAGAGCATCTGGGGCTTCAGGGAGCAATTAGTGTCTCACTGGACAGGTTTGCTGAGGGCAGAAGCCATGACACTAGCCATTAACCAAAACTCTGACTTTATTGAATCGGAGTCCAATAAGAATAAGGTGGTGTTCATTACGCGTCTATCAGCACCTGGCTCTGTGGAAAACTGGGGGAGAGAAATGGTTTGAGATTTGGAGCCTGGCAGCCAGCCCTAGGTGTGTGTTCTGCTCAGTCACGTGGCCCCAGATGGCCTCAGAGACACCTCCGCTTCCTCCTTTGCCCTCTCTCGGTGGAGTGGACTCCTGCTGTGGTGTTTCAGGGGCCGCGCATCCCACCTGCTTTCTCAAGCCTCACAGTCGGCCCCACTCGTGCACTGTCAGCCTTTCTGATCTTCTTAACAAAGCCAGCTTCTGACTCTCTGGGAGTGGCCACTGTGGCCACCTTAGCGACTTGGCTGGCGTCCCTGCAGCACAGCCTCTTCAGCCAGGCCCCCCCCCCACCACCACCACCTTGTTTAACTTGATTCTTGACCTGATACCTCATGAGAGTGTGAACTCAAGGTCCAGTACAGGTCGTGGTGACTCTTCTGTGACACTGCATGACTGCGGCTGAGAGGTGGCATCAGACAGTATGCGTTAACACAGAGAACTGCATTGTTTGTGGAATGCCCACTGAGATAAGGGAAGGGTCACAGGCAGCAGCTTCCCACAGTCACCCGCCCTTTGGGGGGCTGAACGCAGGTAGAAGGCAGAATAAGAATGGCGGTCACAGCTGCAGCACCACATCGGCGGCCACCCAGTGACACTGCCCAGATAACTCCATAGTGGTGCTATGCAACATGGGCCTTCTGGGGTCTCTGGCTGGTGACAAATGAAGAGACCCACAGCCTGGAGTTCTCGTGCAGAAAGTGCTTATCTGACCCACACAGTTTCACCTTGAGTTAGATGAGTCAGGGCAGAGAGTTGGGCTTAGTCACGTGACCCCAGCAAAGGCCTGTCTGAGTGACTGACCTCAGGCTGCTGATGCCTTAATGTCCCTTTGAGGCTGGTGTGGGACTGGACCCAAAGAAAGACAATCCTTTCCCATGGTTGGACATCGTAAGGGCACATATTGGAGTAGTTCAATCTTTTCACGTGGTTGGACATCTTAAGGCCATGTATTACAGCAACCATTTCCTCTCACTTCCTGTCAAGATGGCTAGCTCCAAGTGGATGAGGACCTCGGGACCAGGGCTGAAAGGAGGAAGCAGTTACCAGAGGACATCTCAGAGCTCTGGCTGGGACCGCCATCAGTGCACCTGTGCCCAGCCCAGAGGCAGCCCACGTGGGCCCTGAGTTTCTTCTCTCAGTTGGGAATCGATTAGAGCCATAAATTGTTGCTCAAGCATGCATCTTCCGGAAGCTGAGCAGGCCCAGGTGATTGCAGCTCCATTCTGCCCGTGGTAGAGTTGGTTTCCTGGGACCATCTCCATGTTGAGTCACTGGTCCTGGTGGAGAGACCCTTTCACAGTCCGTTCTTCTGGAGAAGCTGACTGGTTAAGCTAGGGTTCAGCTGGTTTGCTGAGCTGTGGAACTAAGCAGGTTTCTGTGCAGCCTCACTTGACATCTCCTTGCATCACTTCTTCCCGTTTCTGAGGGCAAGGGTCAGGCTGGAAGATGCTGAGCCAGATTCCAGGGCTGAAGGAAACTCAGACACCCTCTGTGTGTACAGGGCAAATCCCCGGTTTTCCCTGGGATGACATCTGCTGAACTGCGGTCACACTGTCAGTCCCCGACCCCTCCCCCGCCGTCTAAGCATGGCTCAGCTCCCCCCCTCCCTTCACCTTCTCTCCTTTCAGCTCTCTCCACTCTGAACCCTGACCTGGAGAGCTAGAGTTGTGCAGGCTTGTCACTGGTACACGGGAGCACCCACGGGAGCACCCACGGGAGCACCCATCAAGGCAGCTGGTGACGAGGTGCTAAGGAAGGGACTCAGAGCCAGCCGCCCCCTGCTCACGAGTGTGATCGGAGAGAAAAGCCACCTTCATGATTAGGACCCCAAAACCTGAGCACACCAGGAAGCCCAACATGCATCCAAACCCAGAATGCTCCTCTAGGAGGCTCCCAGTGGGCGAAGCCCAGGCAGGCAGGATGCTTGTTTCTGAACCTGTATACAAGCATCTACTCACAACTGTCACATCTCTCACTCTCAACAGTCCCATTTCCCCTCATCTACCATTGTTGCAGCTGTTCACACAAGCACAACCACACCAAAAAAAAAAAAAATGAGGACCTGCCCTGCTAGGCTTCCTATGCTCAGAGTCATGTGGCATCACAGTCTCCAAAGGCCCTCCCAGATAGACACCCCTACCCAGTGATAACACGGGCAGCCCCCAACCGTCTCGCATGCATGCATATGCTCACATTGTCTTCTGGCAGGAATGTGCTGAGCTCAGTTCCAGGCCTGGACCCAGGAAGAAGGCAGGTAGTTCTGTTCTGTCACAGCTGGCTTTCCAATAGGTCAGTTCAGTGCTGGCCAGATGTTTGTGGGCACATGTGGATGTGTGTTTAAGTTACAGGGATAATCCCGCCTAGCAGTGAAGGCTCTGCAGACAACTTTCCTAGCAGGCTTAACTTCCACTTTTCATAGATGTCTAAGACTGTGTGCCGGAGCATGTTTGTGTGTGTGTGTGTGTGTGTGTGTGTGTCTGTGCGCACGCGCGCACGCGTGTGTGTGTGTGTGTGTGTGTGTGTGTGCATGTGTGTGTGTGCGCACACGCGTGTGCGTGCGTGTGTGTGTGTGTGTGTGTGTGTGTGTGTGTGTGTGTGTGTGTGTGGTGAATGCCTTGGTATAGATACACAGAAGAAACAAGCGTACAACCGTTCGTTTCTTTTATGTCCCTCGAAGGGGAACAGGCTTATCTCTTGTTGGCATGCAGAGAACACCTGGCACTCCTGCCCAGCCAGCTCTGAGAGCGGAAGGGTTTCCTAAGCAGGGCTTAATCACTTGAATTCCTCCGTGATTTCCAGGCACCAGCACCCCCATTCTGTACAGGGGAAGCTTAGCCTGATTTCATTGACTTCTTATCAGAATGTTGCAAAGTCCTCAGCTGGCCAGTCACGACCGATGTGTGCAGTTTGGCTGATGATTCTGGGGGGTAGGGAGAGGCTGCAGCTGAGGCTGCCGGAACAGAGCTGTGGAGCATGCCAGTCTGAGGGTCCAGGCTCTCTCGGGACCCTCAGACAAGCATCTGCACTTGACTCTTGATTGTGTTCACTTTGATTTGAAGTTGTCTCATTTGGATTCAAAATCTACTTACCAGCCTCCCTCATCCTGTTTCCCTGAGCATCCTGGAGTACAGAGGTTCCTAACACCTATCTCCCGGGTGTGAGCACATGCCTTTAGCAATGTGGGTCCCACACATCATAGGTCTCCCTGTCAGAGTCATGGCTGCTTGTCTTAGGAGGCAGGAGGCCTGAAGGAGGAGGCGGTACATTTCTCTGCAGGTGCGCCCACCTGCTACAGATCTTCTCACTTGTTCCGTCAAGGCTTGTAGATGGTCCTGTGCACGTGGCAGGGGTCCACTCCTCCTTCCTCCCTTGCCTGACACTCAGTGAGTCACAGGAGAGAGCTCTCAGTCAACAGGCAACCAGAGGCTGGAAGGGAGGCAGCAGGTTCTGTGTGCTTTAAGGAGCTTGGCTAGAGAGTGGGACTGGCCCCTGGCAGGGCGCAGGGACCGGGTCTGTGTGAGAATGTTGCCAGACAAGACTGTGGCACTGGAGCGCCGGGCACTCGCTTAGAAGCTTACGACCCATTGCTTCCTTGGTGTCTCTCTAAAGGAAGCAGGCTTATCTCTCAGCGGCATGCAAAGGATGCATTCACACCGAGGGTGTGTGACCTGGCATTCACTGAGGGTGTGTGTCCTGGCATTCACTGAGGGTGTGTGTCCTGGCATTCACTGAGGGTGTGTGTCCTGGCATTCACACTGAGGGTGTGTCCTGGTATTCACACTGAGGGTGTGTCCTGGCATTCACACCGAGGGTGTGTGATCTAGTGGACTTCAGCTTTCCCTCCTTGTTCCACCCCACTCTCTAAAGCACAACTTTGCTACCTCTAGGGGCTGTGCCCCTGGACTTTACTCTGGTGTTCACGATAAGGTCCTATTTCCTAATCCTTTGACATGGGGCTCTCTCCAGGTCACTTCAGCCTGGAGTCCTTGGGTCTATGGGGGGTCTGTAGAGATGAGTACTTTATACTTTTAAAGAATTCATTAGTTTACCTATTCATTTTACATCCTGATCACGCCCCCCTTGTCCTCCCAGTCCTGCCTCACAAATCCCATTACTCCCTGTCCTCCTCAGAGTACCACCCCACCCTGGGACATCCAGACTAAGGGCTTCCTCTACCACTGAGGCCCAACCAAGCAGTCCAGTTGGGGGGCAGAAATGAATTAAGTGAGCATTAAAGTTCAAGGTCCCATGTGCCCGTGGCAGTGGCGGTGGCGGTGGCGGCGAGCTCACAGGCTTCCTGGCAGATGGGGAGAACTGAGCCGCACACAGATAAGAGGAGCAGACGGGAGCCAGGCTCGGCTCGGGAGGGCCCTGGCTTTCCAGATCAGGTTCTCAGTCTCAGTGGGGCCGGCCCTCCAGCTCACCTCCTGTCGGTACTGGTGAGGATTCAGAGCCGACTGGCCAGGTCTTGTGCTTCGAAAAGTCGGTAGATGCCTTTTGGTTGTCATCTCTCTTTTACATGGAAGGTTTCTTTGTCTTTTGAAGAACCAGGAACAAAGATATAAAGAATGTAAAATGGGGGCCAGGAAGGTGGCTCAGCTGGTAACACCTGAGGACCTGATCTGGATCCCTGGCACACGCTTTTAAAAAGCCAGGCGCAGTGGCATATACCGGGAGTCCAGGTGTGGGAAGGTGGGGACTATAGGCTCCCTGAGATTCTCTGTGTAGCCAGCCTAGCCGAATCACTTCAGAGAGAGACCAGGCCTCAGGAAATAAAGTGGAGAATAATCACGGAAGGCACCCAAGACCTCAGCCTCCATACACACACGCGCACAGATGCACACGTACCCGACCTCATATATGAAAGTGGGGTGTGGAAATGAGAATAGGCTAACCTGCTCATTACTTAGAGAGTGGGCTAACCTGCTCATCACTCGTGACTTCCTACAGAGTCATGTTGGGAGCACAGTCTGATGGAGCTCTGCAAAGGAGTGTTCCTCACGGTGCTGGGCAGTATTGGGAGCGTCAGGAGCGTGGATGACACAGCCATGTCAGGTCCCAGAGCTGTGAGAGCAGACAGCATGGAGGAGGAAGCGTGTGAGGTTCTCAGCATGTACTTTCCAAGCCGCCCTGCAGCCCAGGGACTCTGGCCAGGGGCATGTCCTTGCTGCAGCGCTCTGGGCCTATGTAACTCCAGCGAACCGTGAAGGATACCATCACAACCCGTTCCCTGGCCTCGAGGATGCCCTATGACTGTGTTGGTCACCCAGGTAGACCATAGGTCCCTGACTCTCCCAGGTGGGCAGGAGGTCACTGGGTGTTGAAGGGGATGATAGCTGTTGTCTGGGTATCCAGTGCCCCACTCAGATGTCCTCCAGGTTGTTGTCCTTTTGGCTGGCCTTGGCTCTGTACCCCTCCTGGGTCGACTCCCACTTTACCCTACGCCGTCTTCACCCTCCCAACCCCCACCCTGTCTGGCCTTCCTCTCAGTAAGCTAGGGTCTGTGGCTACCTGTCCCTCCCCCAGTCCCTTTCTTCATCTCCCCCATGAAAACATTAGGCCACTGAGCAGGGAAAGAGAAACTGAGTCTGCAGGTAGCACTCTTGGCTGTGAGCAGACTGTCCCTGGGCTTTGAAATCTGTTGCCAGCCAAGCAGAGCACCAACTGGATGACCCTGTGAGAGCCCAGCACCGGTGCTCCACCTTCTGCTGGCTCCTCCCCAGTCTGGCCCTTTCTGGCCCACTCTTCAGGTGTGTTCTTTTGACCTGACTTGGAAAGAGAGGTCTCTCCAGCCTTGCTCCCCTGATTTACAAACCACCTTCCTACCCTGGGCTTTGACATTCAGGACGCTGTGTTGCTGGAAGTGTGATATGATGGGGGGAGAGCTGAGTTGAGGGGTGACACCTTTCATGATTGTGCAGGACAGTCTCTTCTAAGCTGGGGAATACTTAGGCCAGGGAAAGAGGTCCTGGGTCAGAGGACGGGAGGTGTTCAGGGGTGAATGATGCAGTTGAGCTGGACCTGCAGAGAACACTTGCTCTTGCGTCTCCAAAACTCCTCCCCTCCCCTGCTCCAAGCCACCAGAACAGCCAAGTTACCACAGCCACATCACGGTGCTGTCCCAAGCCTGACCCGGGAGCCTGATGTTCCCTGGGAGTGCAGACAGCTTCAGGAGCTGCACTGTGTCCATGAGCTCGGTCCAGTCAGCGACAGCTGCTGTCTGTCACAGTCCACACAGTGCACATCAGGGGGACGAGGAGAAGGAATCGGGTGAACTAGGACAGAGGCTGTAAGATCTGAGCAGCTGGGGGAGACGAGGCTCCTCTGGGACCAAGCCATTGTGGACAAGCTGGGCAACTCGGGCCCTGTGGGTGTCAGTCCGTGAAGAGCTGACCACAGAGACACAGAGTGGGGCTGCCTCCGCTCCCATCAGCCCAGACTGTTTGCCAGGCCAGTCCTGTAGAAGCGGTGCCCATCTTTAAGGAATGAATACCCCTCGCCAAAAGGCCTAGTTCTGAGATACTCAGGCCAGAGATGGCCCTTTCCTCGTCTAAAGCCAGTACCAGGCTTTACAACCTTGCCAGTGCCACCCACGTGTACGCTTTGGGGGTTGAAGCTACTTGCTTTCTAGTAGTGATACCCCAGTGCAGAGGTGAGATTTGACTAGCGCAGTTCACTGACGGTCACGGGAAGCCCGATTGAAGCCAGCAGCACACTAGCCCGCGAGGGACATAGGATTGGCTGCTGAGGCCCTCAAGGGCAAAGGACTGTGCCTCCTGACCCTGCATGTCCAGCTTTGTCACGGCGTCCTGTTAACAAGGAAGCTCACAATACTCCATCAAGTGGATCTGCTTAGGAAAGAACTAGAAAGGAGGACAGCGGAGTCCCAGGGTTGAGGTGACAGGTATCCTGGTTTGTCGTTACATCAGAGGGTGCAGGTTTCCGCCGGGACTTGGAGGAACAGGTGACTCCGGCTTTAATTTACACAACACGGAGTCATCAGACTGTGCCGAGCTGTGGGCTCAGTGCCCAGAGACACACCCCCTCCTGTTATGTCACCAGGGCAGCCCCACCTGGTGTCATGTAAATGTCACATTACCCTTGGCAGGGCTTCTCAGATAGCACCTCGGAAACTTGGCTGTGGACAGAAGGGAAGTCTGCCGTTGCCTGGGCTTCCTGCCTGCCTGGGCCTGCTCATCATGCCCAGATTCTATGACCAGGGATGGGCACCTCCACACCCAGAGCCCTGGATACCCAGGACCAGCATTCACACAGGCTAAGACAGGTTCTGACCAAGACGGACTGGGGCCAGGCCAGCACAACATTAGGAGTTTGATCCGCGTGCTAGGCCTTTGGTATGAGGTCATGGAAATTGGAGGTTTAGATGTGGGGCACCTGGGAGGACAGTGCCGGGGAGCTGTGAAAGGCCTCTGTGCAGCTGTGTGAGTCACCCGGCCTGAAGCAGAATGGGTGTTTGGACACCTGGCAGGACAGCACGTGCAAACCTTGACAGACTAAGCAAAGTAAGCCAGTCATTAAAAAACAAAGCAAAACAAATGAGTGTGGGCTTTATGCTTGGGAAGATGAAGGGTTCAGGGGACGCAGAGTGCGATGGCCGCACCGACTGAGAGCGACATTCCACTGCGCGGCACATTGTGCCGTGATTGTTATGTATTGTACGGATGCTTTAGATTTGTATCTTTTTAACTTGCTATTGATTCTTTGTAAATTTCACGTCAGGCACCCTCATCTCACCCCTCTCCTCTTCCCTCCTCACCTGCCCTCCTCCCCTGCCACTTCTCCCCCAAAAGAAAACAAAAATTAAAAAACATCTCGACTCGGACACTGCGAATGTCCCTGAGTGTCACGCGGTACACGCCCTTCTGCCCAAATTTGCAGATGTTCATTGCAGTGAGTCATTGGGCTGGTTGTTGCTGCAGGGCCACGGACCCAGACATGGTCCCCGGGGACAGCTCAGGCCAGGACCTCACTGTGGCCTCAGGTGGCCGTGCAGGCTGCCCGCATCGGGCCGTTCCTCACCACCCACCAGCTCCACCTCTCTTCCTGTGCTTGTATCTTTCCACTTCTTTCTCTCCCATCTCTCTACCACAGACTAGTTCATCTTAGTGGCACCGGGTAACCTGGGCTCTCGGTGTCTCCTGCCTCGCCGATGCTGTGTGGTCTTGGGCGGGGGTCCGGATCTTTTTTTTTTTTTTAAATTATGTGTGCGTGTGCATGTGTGTGCAATTTAAAATGCTAATTTATATATTGTGTTACTATTTTAGATGTATTTTATTTTTAATTTTGATTGTACATTTGTGTGTGTGAGAGAGTGCACGTGTGCGTGTGAACACATAAGTGCGGGTGTCTGCAGAAGCAGGTAATGGTTCCCTGGAGCTGGAGCTACAGCCAATTGTGAGGCACCGGAAGTGGGTGCCGGGAACAGAACTCGAGTCCTCTACAAGAGCAGCGTGTGCGCAACTGCTGAGCCACCTCTCCTCAGCTGTCGCTCCAGTCCTGAGAATCCTTTATGTATTGTGGATACGAGCCTTTGTGACACACGTGAAGATATTCGCAAATGTCTTCTCTGTGGTGGCACTTGTCTTTCTTTGTCCGTGTTTTAAATCCTGATAGCATCATCCACTTGTCCTTTCACGAGCTGCGCCTCCTGGTGACGTTGTTAGACAAAGGTGTCCCATACAGGACCTGCCAGTGCTTGTGTGGGAACAGTGTGCCAGGAGTGTGCGGGGCAGGAGGTATGGTGAGAAAAAAGACTCACGCCATTCATGTTCATGGAGGAAGCAGGAGACGTAAATGATCACCTGCAATGCCGGCACATCACCCTGAAGTGAGCTGCCCTGCTTAGTAAATGAAGGGCGAAGGATGGAGCTCATTGGTGTAGCACCTGCCTCGAATCCCCCAGGGCCTGGGCTTTACCCCCAGCACAGAAATAGTAGCACCACAACACATTATAATTGTATGATGCTGAACTGTGGCCGGAAGGAAGAGCCACGCCCCAGAAAGCAGAGAAGGCTTTTGAAAAGTCGGAGAGAGCAACAATAGATTTGGGGGCACAGGAGCAAATCAGGATTATTGGAAAGCCCCACTTTTTTAAGCAAAGTGTTCTGCTTCTAGAAATTTACAGGGAAACGTGGTGCAGAGGCCACACGTATTAGAGGTCCAGCTGAATCTGGAGACCTGCCTCTGCCCCATAACTTTTGAGTGGCTGCTTCCCTTTCGTGAACTGTGCTCAGTTATCGTATGAGGGCCAGCCTCCATCAGGCAGCAGGGCTGAGCTAGGTTTGAACCAGGTATTTAAATGTATAGAATGAAAGCCGGTTCCCTGTTACAGTGGGTCAAGGAGATGAAGAATGTGTCATGGATCAGGGACTCGGGAACTGTGAAGGCTGAAGTGCTCCCTCCCTAAGTACTCCCTCCCAAAGTGCTCCCTCCCCAAGTGCTCCCTTCCCAAGTGCTCCCTCCCCAAGTGCTCCCTCCCAGTCAAGCATGCTCTAACAGACGCAAGTCTTGAACACCCCATACCAGAAGTATCAGGAACAAGGATCTCAGGGAAGGGGGGTCCCTGACTGGATCTCTTTCAGGTCAGGTGTTACCTCTCTTTTTAAAACATGAGAAAAAGACCCAGTGGGCTCCTGTCATTTTGAATGGCTTTGAACTCTCACATTGTTACTGCATCGAGAGGCCGCAGTCTGTGCTAGGGTTGAGATCTGGCCATCTTGAAAAGGCTGTACCCATGTCACCCCCCGGAGATCTTTCATTCCCTCCCATAAGAGTGGGCCTCTTTCCCTGCCTCTCCAGGGAGACTCTGCATCGATCACTAAGGCCAGTGACCAGTACTCGCAGTTCCTTCATTCTGGGAAGAAGGGGAGCAGCTGATTGCTCAGAATGGCTCTGGGCAGAAGTCGTCTGGACGCCTTCCCGGCCTCACCAGCTGCCTTCCCAGCCTCGCCGGCCGCCTCACTGGCACCTCACACCCCGAGGCCTGGCAGGCTGTGTCAGATGATGTATCAAGTCAGCAGAGCCCCAGGAGAGCCTTGCTCAGAGCCCCGTGGCAGCTGGCTGTGGCCAGCCTCCGGGAAGGGAATACCCACACTGGCTACCAGCCATTGCCCGGGGAGAGCACAGCACAGGGGAGCTAGGCAGGAGGACCTTCAGCACAGGGTCCCCAATGCCAGCCTTGGCCTTCTCCTCCTGCTTGCCGAGCATGGCCTCACAGGAAAGGCTTAAGCACTGTGGTCTCTGTGTCCTCACATGGAAGTGTGTTCCGGTTTCTCCAGATTGCTGCACACCTGGAACACTGGGACAGACCCTGGGAGGGACCATAGCTCAGAGCCCATCTGGGGTCATCTGCTGCCCTCACCGGCTCTGAGCCCAGAGCCCGGAGGATCGGGTGGTCGGGGGAAGTGTCTGTAGGGTGAAGCTGCCTGTCAGGAGGAGGTGCAAGGCAGACCACCAGGAGGTCATCCAGGGCTGGAGACGTGGCACAGCAGTTGCTGCTCTTGCAGAGAAATGGAGTTTGTCTCCCAGCACCCACAGGATGGCTTACCATTGTCTATAAACTCCAGTTCCTGAGGGGTGGCCTTTCTATTCTGGCCTCCACTGGCACTGTACTCGTGTGGTACACAGACACTCACATAAAGGAAAAATAAATATTTAATGAAAGGTGGGGGTGACTTGGAAAGCCACACTCACAGGTAGGGGCTCTGTGGGCTACCTGGGAGGGGCTACCGTCACTGGTTCTGAATGGATTCAGATAGGCATAATTTCAGATTTTAAAGGGCATGCTCTAGGAGCTTCTGGTGGCGCGCTCCAGACAGCACTCTGGATTTCTACTAACTTCTACCCTGTGTTCTCCCAACAAGGGTCTGTTGCAGACCGAGAGGCTCCTGTGGTTTGACCGGTAGGCCCTGAGGTGTGGTTTGGGAAGAGTTTTGGAACCTTTAGGACACAGAGCCTGGCTGGGAGATGTGACCAACTAGAGACTGGCCTTCAGGTCTGTACCACAGCCCTTCTTCTGGCCTAGGTGCTCCACTTCCAGTCATGCCACAAGCCACGACCACCATGGACAGAGCCCCTAGCCACAGTGCCTTCCCTGCCACCCTGCGCGCCAAAAATAACCCTCTCCTTCCTAAAACCGCTTGCGCCAAGAGATGTCTTCCCAGTGATGAGGAAAGTAGCACAGGTCCCTCGGGAGTTTCAGGCTTGGCTATTCAGAGTGGGCACAGCTCTCAACAGGCGCTGGCACTTTGGGAGTCAAACCACTGACAGGAAAGGTTCCATGGGAATGTTTGGCATACACATTCTAGAAGCCACACTTTGGGGTTGGAAATACCCTGAAGTTACTTCAGAAGCAGAATAAACAAGGAATGTGTATGCTGGGACTCACAAGTGACTCGTTACAGGTCAGAGAGTCCTGGGCCTCAGCAGTATGGAGAACCACTTCTTGGCAACAGGAGGGATATGTCTCAGTTGATAGGTTGATAGAATGGTTGATTGCCTGGTCTACACAAAGTCCTGGGTTCATCCCCAGCACTGAATAGAACTATGTTCATAGTTGTCATCCCAGCACTGGGAGGTAGAGGCAGAAGGTCATGTAGATACATATAGACTTATCTAGATACATATAGACTTAGAGGCTATCCTAAGCTACATGAAAGCTCCCCCCTCTCCTCCCCCCCCCCCTCTCTCTCTCTCTCTCTCTCTCTCTCACACACACACACACACACACACAAAGGAAGGAAGGTTTTCTTTCCCAACTCCTGGAGAGTCATCCCAGCAGCTAAAACAGTGGCTGAGATGCTGGTTCAGAACAAGGAACTCAGAGAGGCTTAAGATGGAGCACCATCCAGGAGCACCACCATGCACACTCCCACTCAGCCAGGGACAATCTGGAAAGTTCATATTTAGAGGCCTGATGGCCAGTTGACCTTCCTTGACCTTGAGCTGCACTCAGCAGAATTAATTCCAAATTCAGTCACAACACAGCTTTGCTGCTCCGTGACTTAGAGATTTCTGGCTGAACTACGCAGCCAGTCCTGCTGGGGCCGCTTTCCTAACCATGCTGTTGTAAACCCATATCTCAGAGAAATCAAGGTTACAGTGACTTCTCTGGTCCTGGGTAGGCAGCCAGTCTCCATCTAAGGACGCATCTGAAGGAGATCTGTGTCACACATTTAAGATTCCAAGAGTGACCACAAAAGACCCAGCCAGAGCCACAGCCTTGCACAAAGGCTCCCACAGCTGTACACAGTGCATGCTTCTGCAAAAACATCTGCCCGGCAACTGCTTGTGCCTAGCTTGGCTTGCTACCACCCTCCTCCTTACTGACCCTGATGGCTAGGATGCTGGTACACCATCACTTACCATGTCCTCTTTACTTTGCCTTAAAAAACAAACAAACAAAAACTCCCCCTGCCTCTTTGCATGTGCATATAACTTAATATAGCCTGTATTTTCTTGTGAGCTTGCTGGTCCCTGTAAATCCATCATCTCTGGGGAACCTCCTTCCTCTTGTTGTTTGGATGGACGAGGGTTGTAACATCTGAGTGTGAAATCTCTGCTGGCACAGGAGAGATGCTCCCCCAGCTCCCCCATCTGAAGGCCTAAGAGGTTACAGGATGTGCATAGACTCTAGGTCGGAGCTTCACCTCCCAGAGCCTGGACCTCCTCCACTGCAGGAGGAGGTGACGGGAACGTGGGAACGGGATGACAAGAGCCCAGCAGATAAAGGCGCTTGCTGCCCTGTCTAATGCCGGCTTTCGATCCCTGGGAACAGAGTCATGTGGTAGAGCGACAGTCCCTGAAATTGTCCTCCAATCTCTGTGAATGCCTGCAGCATACATGTACATGCCCACACACACAAATAAATGTAATTATTTTTAAGGTAGATGATGATAACTGAAAATAGAGCTTAGTTGGTAAAGTGCTTGCTACGTAAGCATGAAGACCTGAGTTCTGTTCTCACATCTATATTTAAAAAAAAAAAAAAGCCAGATGCAATACTCCATGGGTATGTTTCAGTGCTGGAGAGACACAGATACATCTCAACTTTCCCAGTAGCCACAGTGTATTACACTGAACTCTTCAAGGGCAGACATTGAGGACTGCCCAGACCAATGATATTTTTGTGAAACCTTCCCATGGGAGGCAGGCCAAATCTTCCAAGATCAGTGGGAAAACTCATGAATGCTTATCAGAGATCTGTGACCTAGAGCGTCCCTTGTGCAGACAGATCGACTCCAGCCTGGATGCTCCTAGATCACACACGTGCTAGAGTAGGGTCAGTCAGACCTTCCTTGGGAGCAGAAGAGCACCCTCTCTGTTCCCTCCCGGTAGCATCTCTGACCACTGAGGCCGTGGATCCCAGGGGGATGTGGTGCTATCCCTATGCAGGTGGTCCTGACTTGTATAAGAAAACAGGCTAAGCAAGCATTCTTTTGTGGCATAAGCTGTAGTTCCTGCCTTGTGTTCCTGCCCAGGGCACTCTGTGAACACTCTGGGATATAGAAACCAAATAAGACCTTTTCTCTCCAAGTTGCTTCTGTTGTTTTTATCACAACAATAGAAACCTAGCTAAGACCGGGATGGAGGATATAAATACGGTTATTCCAGTACATTATTAAAATACAGCAGAGCATGACAGGATGGGCCTTCAGTGTGCTTCCTGTGTCACCTAGAAACCTCTTCAACTAGGGTACCTTTTATCCATAGCACAAGTCAGAAGAAAGTTACAGAAGATGTACGGACAGAATTGAGCTATTCTGAAACACATATACAACAGACTCATAGTTGGTGTCAACTAGATGCTAGCCAGGCACTCAGAGCAGCAACACAGGGCAGCAGAGTAGGGGACTGTGAGATTTAATAGACAAGCATGCCTCACTAGGATCAACATCAAATGCTACAACACATCTGAAGACACAACGCAAAGGTAAGGTTAGTTGACTCCCAGACAGACAGTAGAGACTCAGGCTAGCATTTCCACCCCATCTGATTCTGGCCCTGCCTCTCCAGGCCTTACATTTCCATCTCAACTCTTCACATCAGGGCGCTGCGCACATCACATCACACAGCTGATTTACCTCTCAGGCTGCCTCGGAGGGGTTCCATATGTAACATGCATGTGTGTGTGTTCATATTTATGTAGGTGTATATGGGGGGAAGTATACATATATGTGTGCACGTAAGGCCAGAGGACAATCTCGGGTGTTATTTTTCAGGCTCCATTCATCCATTTATTTCATTTGCTTGTTTGTTGTCT
The DNA here is from genome assembly GCF_947179515.1 of Apodemus sylvaticus. Lineage (NCBI taxonomy): Eukaryota > Metazoa > Chordata > Mammalia > Rodentia > Muridae > Apodemus > Apodemus sylvaticus. The sequence goes on from NC_067473.1 coordinate 4,720,496, forward strand.
GTTATTTGTTTGTTTGGAGACAGTCTCTTATCTGTCCTGGGAGTTGCCAGACTGGCTAAGTTAGCATGCTCCAGGGATCCATCTGTCTCCACTCGCAGATAGGTTTATAAGCATGCACTTCCAGGTCCACTCTTTAACATGGGATCTGGGATCACACTCAGGTCCTAACAGTCACGCAGTAGGCCCTTTTCTGTCTGAGCTAACAGTGCTGGCTTTCATGTATGCTGGGCAGACACTCTACCAATGGAGAGCCATATCCTGAGCCCTTGAGGAACCTTTGAAAGAGGCTGGAGCAGAACACAGACATCACAGCCGTGAGTCACTGTACTAGAGTGTTCTGATGTCTCCAGTATCCTAAAGCATCACTGAGAAATTCACAAATGGTACCCACCAAAATGGACCTAAAGAGCAAAGACCATTAGGCAAAATCTGAGTTGTCTTGCTCCTTGCCTGGGCTCTCACCTATCATGGGCCTTCATCGTGCAGGGGTTGCTACTCTGAAAGCGCCCTCCTCCAGCCTGCCCGCCAGTCAGGGTTCAGGGTCTTAAATCTCCATCTGAAGCAGCTGAGAGTCCTATTCTCTGCCATCTGCTGTTGGGCTTGTGTTTTCATTAGAGTGTGAACACCTCCAGGGGGCGTGATGGACCAGTGAATAGCAATTGTGCACAGACCGGCCATGTCAAAAGGGATCCAAGCCATAGTCCTTTGTCCTTCATAGTGTTGGGGGGTGTGGTTAGTGAAGGGTAGGAGAGAATTCTGTGAAATACATATAGAGATGGTCTGCGTTTGACTGTGTGGTTCTGGATGATGGACTTGAATTCTCACAAGGACAAAGTGGGCCAACACCTTGGGCATCAACAAGGGAGAAAGGCACAGAGTCAGGGTAGAACCCTGGAACTGATAGTGAGGCCCAAGGACCATTGCAGTCACTAAGGTTAATACCCAGATTCTGATGGGCTAGATATTATCCATAATATACATATAGTATATGTTATGTTGAGTACACATATAATATAGTAGTATGTATTTATAGCATGTTATATGTATTATATTGTCAGTCATATATGTATTTCGACTAAAATTACATATTAATTAGGCTGAACGAAAAACAGATACTTGAATCTGGCATCGTTTTTATTAAAGGTATTTATAATTCATAAGAATAGACTCCATTCCCTTCCCTTTTTATTTTAAATATATGTTATTAGTGAGAAAATGTTAATATCTCTAGTTCTGATAACTGACTGCAGATGCCAAGGCGCCGTTGTTTATATGTTCATGAGTATTTCTATCCATTATATTAGAAATTAGAACTGAGGGCCCGTGAAATACTGATTCATTTACAAATGACAAAAATAATGTTGAAGTAAGTGGTGTATTTTTAGAGTGTGTAAAGGATCCTGAAACCAATGTGTTTTCCTTACACAGCAGCAGGCGCAGGCGCAGGCGCAGGCGCAGGCGCAGGCGCAGGCTCTTCCTAGAGCCCGGAGCTAGGGGTGAGGACAGGTGGAATGGGCTGAGATCCCTCTGGGATGCGTCCCACCGAGGCAGGTGACAGAGGCGTGGCCTAGAAGAGTGACCTAGCAACTCAAGTTGTAGGTTAGAGAGAAAGGGAAAAAATGATAGAAGTCATGTCACATGGAAACATGGAATGAGAGACTGTCGCATGGAAAATACTGCCGGAGACAAGAGGATCTGCTAGCCTGGAAGTCACCTTGGGAACAATGGGAATACACCCAGGGAACAATGTAACAGGGCGAGCCAGTGCCTAGGGCTTGCTAGGCATTGCTGGGCGAGCGAGTGTGTGGGCATGGGCTTGTGTTTTTATGTTAGACTGCTTTGGGCTTGGCTGGTCAGTCGGCCTCTGAGATACGGTCTCATGTGTCTCAACCCATCTTCAAACGTGGGTTTCATATTCGAAGACAACCTTGAACTTCTCATTCTCCTGCCTCCGCCTCTCAAATGTCTCGATCCTGTACCACCATGCCCAGATTGATGGGGTGCTGGAGATAAAACCGGTGCCTCATGCATGTTAGAAAGCATTCTACCAACTGAGCTGTGCACCCCGATTTCAGAAGAGTGGGACTTGGAGGCAATCCTTATGATCTGTGCCTCTTCTGAAACTACGGAGGAAGGAGTGCCAGCCTGTTCTGGTGCCCCGTAGAAGGGCTTCCCGACTGCATCTTGGCTGACCCTGCTGTAAGGGGTACCAAGCAGTGGCTGTGACTTGGACTTCCAAAAGGAAGGCCCCTATCTGCTAAGGAGGGGAGAGTGGCTGAAGTGAACTCCATTAAAATTCAGCTGTCACACTCCTGTCAGAGCCAGGCAGGTGGTCAGAGACGGCTGAGTGGACTTGGGTTCCTGACAGGCTGCTCCTCTTCTGGGATCTTGTCTGAACGGCGCCTGCTGGCTATCCAGGGTCCTCGTGGTTGGGCATTTTTGATGAGTTAGTGAGAGGGTAGATTCAGGCCCAGAGCTTAGAGCTTCTGAAGGCCCCGCCTTCGCTTCGGCCTTGCCCAGCAGTCTGCAAGGCCAGCACTCACTTCTCTCCGCTGACATCTCTGTCCTGCCTTCTCCCCCTCACAGCCACGGTCCAGCATGGCCAGCCAGGCCCTGTGAAGTCACCGGCTCATGGCTCCCTGGTGTCTGGAGACACTTGCCTGGCATTCTGTGTGGCTGCCAGGGTCCATTTCTGATCACTCACTGGGCTTATTCATTGGGTTGGCAGCAACCAGAAAAAAAAATCAGAGCCATTGTTCACCCTCAGAGCTGACAACAGCCCACAGCAAAACCCTTCAGAAGCAGGGAAGGGCTGCCTTCTCCGAAGAAACCTAACAAGGGAACCATCTAGGTCCCTTCTGGGGTTACTATGGGTATTGCCCACCTGGTATGAAAGTCACCCGCACTGGAGAGCATCCATGCTGCTCTCTAGGTCAAAGCCCATTTCCTGGTGTCTACGGCGACCTGCCCACCTCTGGCTATGGGCTGGCCGCTCCTCTCTGAGCCCTTCCTGCCTCGGGAACATATGCATTCAACCCAGGAAGGTTCAGAGGTGCTGGGTATGCTTTTAGTTTTGCTGTTGCCCCTTTCCCCCCACCATACCTGGAGTGGCCTTCTGGCTTCCCCCTTCCTGCTGCACCAAGCTGGGCCCCAGAAGCTTCTGGGAGCTGCTGATGTGCAGAATACGCCTGCTCATGTAGATAGCCACGACTGTAGTCTGTAGTCTGTCCAGTCAGAAAGTAGTAACCATCTACGCAACTAGCACCCCACCCCCAGGGCAGCTCTCTGTGAGTGTGGGTTAGCACAGTCGTAAACTCACCTACAACATTATGAGATTCTTTGATGATGTTACCTTGTAGCTTGATGGTGTGGCTGTTGACCGTGTTACGAATGACAGCATCCGTCCCAACATCGAAAAGCTGGACATGCCACACCTGGGAGTTGTAAAGGGAATGGAGAGATGAAGCAGTGCTGTCCTCCTCGCCCCTTGAGTTACTAATGGTGACACCAGGTTTCAAACAGAAATGCCCAGGAATGTCCTCACCAGCCTAACAGCCATCCCTAATACCTACTGAAAAGCCAGCACCCACGTGGTGACAACTGATCTTTGTCGCTCTCTTTCTGCCAGCTTGGATCGAACGCTCGCTGTCTGCCCAAGGCCACCCAGTGTGGAGAACACTCAGGGCCCCAGGCCCAGCCCCCTCTGCGTGCTTGCGCTCTTCACTGTTCCCGGGCTCTTCCTCCCGCCCTTGGCAGGTGCTCTGCACCTGCAGACGCTCTCCCTGCAGGCTTGCCTGGGGAGCCCCTCTTCCTGAGAAAGTTCACATGGCTGAGATGGAATTTTACATGATTTTGCATCTTTGGGCCTGTCCTTTGGTGGCATCTCAATTTAGTTACAGTATAGGAGTCTGGGAGCTGGAGTCAGGACATACGAACTCGTCTGTTTACTCAGCAAAAAGAGGTGCATAGGTGATTAAATGTCCTCTGACCACCAGCTTCTGCCTCTGAGGTGGAGGTGGCTGAGGAGCTGGTGGGCCCGTTAGAGTGGAGGCCTGACTCTGCAGGCAGCAGGAAGTGCTGAGGGCACTGGAGGACAGATCCCCACCGGGGAGAGAGGGCCATGTGTCTTATCTAGTAAGGTTCTCCCCGTGCCCGACACTGGTCATGTGTTCTCTGCATTTGCTTGTGTGAGCCTCGCCCTGTGTCTGGCATGTCACCTGTCCTTCACCACACACATTCCCTTTCCCCTCTGCCATGGTCTGTATCTGGACTATCCCCAGTGACTCACATTTTAAAGACTGGGTCCCTGGGATGAAGCCTACTTGATCATGGTGGATGATCGTTTTGATGTGTTCTTGGATTCGGTTGGCAAGAATTTTATTTAGTATTTTTGCATCGATATTCATAAGGGAAATTGACCTGAAGTTCTCGTTCTTTGTTGGATCTTTGTGTGGTTTTGGTATCAGCGTAATTGTGGCTTTGTAGAACAAGTTGGGTAGTGTTCCTTCTGTTTCTGTTGTGAACAGAACACCAATAGCTTATGCTCTAAGATCAAGAATTGACAAATGGGACCTCATAAAATTACAAAGTTTCTGTAAGGCAAAGGACACTGTCAAAAGGACAAAACGGCAACCAACAAATTGGGAAAAGATCTTCACCAACCCTACCTCTGACAGAGGGTTAAAGACTGGGTCCCCAACTCGGTACTAGTGGACAGTTTGTGGGAAGTTTCAGCAGTAGGGCCTGGTGGGATTTCTTCCGTCACTGGAGCTGCTTCCTTGAAGGACATTGTGGGGGGGCTTCGTGCCTTCGTACTTCTCTCCTGAGACCTGACCATGAAGTGAGGACAGTCGCCAGACATTTTTGTCACGCTGTGCCACCACTGGCCCAAAGCAGCAGGACAGTCTATCATGAGCTGAAACTGTGAGCCAGGATCATCCTCTCCTCTTGTGAAGTCGCTTGTCTTGGGTCTGTGTTGCAGTCATAGAAAGCTGCGTGACAGAGCCTGTGGTGTCACTGTGGTGTCACTGTGCATTTGTGTCCCCGTGGGAGGCCCTGGCTAAGGATGGAAAGCATTACAGAGGTGAGGCGGGCTGGGTGGAAGATGAAAGCACATGCAGCCACATGCCACAGTGTCCATCCCAGCAGAAAAGGCCGTGCTGCTGTTCCTCGCCCAAGCGGGCTGGCCCAGTGCCCCTCGGCCTCCTGCCTTCTCTCCTGGCCACCACTGCAGTGGGAGTTAGGCTCTCCAGCATTTGCACAAACAACCTACAAGGACTCAGGGCCTTTTGTGATGGCTCGTGCCTTTGCGAGCCCTCTTGAGCAAGCTGCCTTCATGCCCTTCCAGTGACGGTGATCGTTAGCCAACCAAAGAAGCAGCAGGTTGTGTTCCCTGTCAGTGAGGTCATTCACCCAGTGGTGACTGGGCCTCTTCCAGGAGAATAGTGTGAGTAGAGAGCTTCTTGCAAAGATGGACAGACAGACTGAGATGTGGAAACAGGGAGGAAGGGAAGGAGCCTTACTCTGCAGGCAGCAGTCTGCTGGGGATGACAAGGCCCTGTCTCTAGCCATGGTTGAAGCTGCACAGAGCTAGAGGCGGCAGGGTGGGCTTGTGCTTACACACATGGCTGTCCAGCTGCTCATAAAAGAATAATGGATAGAAAGGGTAAATTTCAAAATACATAATACATACCTGTAGAATTAATTCCTTCTCTTGCTGCCATGACAACATGCCTGACAGCCCCGTCGTAAGGAGGGGTCTCTCAGCTCACAGTGAGGGTGCAGTCCGTCGTGGCAGGGAAGGCAGAGCGGCAGGGGAAGGCAGCTGGTCACGCTGCTTCTGCGGTCTGGAAGTGGAATGACTGCTGGTGAGCAACTTTCTCCTTTGTTCAGTCAGGGACACCCAGCCCAGGGGATGATGCTACCCAGTTAAACCTCTCCAGAGGTTTAACACCCAGAGATGTGTTTCCATGGTGATTCTAAACGCAGTCCAATTGACAGTGGAGATTAAACAGCGCTATACCCACAATAGAAAGCATGGAAGCAGAAAAAAAGTGTCGGTGAACAGCTCGCCCTCTGGGTGTTCCCTTCCCCGGATCCTTCCGGGGAGGCTGCAGACATATGCCGACCGGCAGGATGTGAGCACTGTACGTATAAAATCCCTTCCTTTCCCCCTTCTCGAGAACTCCAGATGGCGTTATCCCATGCCAAGGGTTCTCTGCCTGTTCTCCTTACCAGCTTCCTCACATGGAGAGGATGGGGAGGCTGACTCCTTCCTGTCAGGTACTATGCTGTCGTGACTCACTCTGCCACTCGGTACCCGGTTGGCTGTGTGAGCTCTGCTTTCAAAATCAGCACTGTAATAACCCCAGACACTCGGTGAGGAGAAGTAACTCTGAGAAATAAACTATCATATCTGCCTGTGTGAGCCTGAGTGTGTGTGTTCATCTAGGGAGCTGCAGGCGTGTGCACAGGTGCACATGTGTATGTTCACAGGGCTGCAACTATGCACAGGTGCACAGGTGTGTGCTCACAGGACCCCACCACCACCACCACCGGGTTTGCTCTTCAGGTGGTGTCCATCTTGTTTTATCTTGTTTGTTGTTTGTTTGTTGAGACAAGGCCTTGCACTTGGCCTGGAATTTTCCAAGCATGCAAAGTGGCACCCTTCTGTCTCTACGTCCCAAAACTGGGATTACGAGCACACACCAGTATGCCTGGGCGTGATGGTTTTAGCTTTTAAGCAGTTTCTGGAGATCAAATTCTGCTCTTCATTCTCGCAAATCAAACACTTTGCAGATGGAGCCATCTCCCTAGCTCCACATCTGTAGTTTTGATCAGCAAAAAGGACCCCCCACGGAGGGACATGGTCCGAGTCTTTGGAAATGTGTGTGTGGGTTGGACCTGAAAGACCAAGTGGAGATCAGGTGGAGTTACAGTCCACCAGAAGTTTGAGTGTGTCCCATGGACACTGGATATCAGTGCTTCCTGTCACAATGGGCCAAGAGGGAGGAGAAGGAGGAGGAGTTGGAAGTCCCTGGGGACTGCCCCTGTCTGGACACATGGAAACCCTTTGCCAGTAAAGATCCTTGGAATGAGTGTGTGGCACAGGCATTTGGGTTTTTTGTTCTGTTTCTCTCCTGGCCTGCCTGGCCTACCCTGCTGTGTTGCATTTCATCCGTCCCATCCGTGCCCATGGGCGGGGCTAGGGATGCCCACACGGGAAGCGGCGAGGCAGGACTCAGTGTCTGGCACTGACTGTAAGGAGGTGAACTATTTCCTGTTTAATACATACACTCGGAGCTGGCCTGCTCTGGCCTCACTATGTAGTGAGTCCAAGGCCAGTCTGGGGCAGATGAGACCCTGTTTGAAAGAAAAACAGAAGTCCAAAATGAAGGCATGGGCAGTGCCACAGTCCCTCCATAGTGTGTAGGGCAGGGTCTGTCCCTTCTCTTCTGGTCTCTGGTGTTGGTACCCATCCTTACCTCCTCATATCTGTGCATGCACAGCCGATGCTCCAAGGATCTTCAGCATCTCCTCCACCGTGTGTGTGTGTGTGTGTGTGTGTGTGTACACATGTATACGCATGTGTGTATGTTTTCATGCATGTGTGTATATCTCTTTTTTTCTTTCCTTTTTTGTTTGTTTACTTGTATATCTCTTTTTTCTTTCCTTTTTGTTTGTTTGTTTGTTTGCTTGTTTGTTTTGAGTCAGGGTCTCACTATAGAGCCCTGGCTGACCTGGAACTCACTAGGTAAGCCAGGCTGGCCTCAAATTCCCAGAGACCTGCCCATTATGTTGCTAGTACACCCAGTTATGCTGCCAGTTAGCTATTGTGGGTCAGTTGTATCCCTGGAAGCATATATTGGAGAGTACTGCCCCGTACTGTGAATGTGACTTTATTTAGAGTTCGGGCTTTTTTCAGGTTAGACAAGTTTGGGTGAAGGTTGTTTGACTGTGGTGGGCCTGATACAGTGTGGTAAGGGTCCTCATGAGAGTAGAGGCTTTGGGCAAGGTAGCACATGCCTTAAATCCCCACAGTCAGGAGGCAGAGATAGAGGCATGCATGATTATATAATCAGGAATGTTTACATCCTACCTCCTTTGTGTATATTGGGGGCGCTACATGTGTGCATGGGCACATGGATGCCAGAGGTCATCTTTGGGCACCCTCTGAAGGGGTCACAAAGTAGCTTAGGCTGGCTGCCTGCGCCCCAAGGATTTGCCTACTCCTGCCAACACTGCTCAGTGCTGAGAGCGCGCGTGTGTCCCACCCTACCAAGCTTGACTTTCCTGTGGGGACTCCAAGCTCAGGCCCTCCTGCTTGCAAGTCACGCACCTTCTGCTTCACTCATATTGTCATGTGACTTGTGCAGCAGGGACCTTGGTTCTGCTGACTCTCTGCATGTCCCTCTAAGCAGCCTCTACCAGTGTGGCTCCATGGTGTTTGCTGTGGGCATATGGGGGCGGGGGGGGGGGGGGAGCGAGCAGTATTGGCCAAGGGGACAGCGAGGCCATGTGGAGGGGAGGCCAGGCCTGACTATATGAACAGTCAGGACTGCCTGGCGTCCCCAACACTGCTCACACCGCGGCATGGCTGGTAAGGGCGTTTCTGAACTCTGAGCTGGGAAGAGCCTCTGAATACACTTACTCAACTCTGCCTTGATTTCTACAGTTACTATTTCAGGGTTGATTTTTATGTTTGGTTGGTTGGTTGGTTGGTTGGTTGGTTGGTCAGAGGAAGGGATGGGCTCTTAGAAGCACAGAGCCCTCTTCTCTGCCAAGGCCACACCTCTAATGAGCTCTGTCACCCCCTCTGCAGCCTCCAGCGTCTCCTCTTCTCCATCGACACCCACCCAAGTGACCAAACAGCACCCATTTCCCCTGGAGTCCTACAAGCAGGAGCCCGAACGCCTAGAAAGCCGCATCTATGCCTCCTCGCCCCCTCCGGACACTGGGCAGCGTTTCTGCCTGGCCTTTCAGAGCCCAGCTCGGCCCCCTCTGGCATCCCCGACATACCACGCTCCTTTGAGAACTGTAAGTCTGCACATCTCCCAGGGTGGGGCCGGACCAGGTTATGGGAGGGAGGACGGTGCTTCCCCACACCAGCTTCAGCTGCCCAGGGCTAGCGTTTGTGAATTGTGCTGTCATAAGTCACAGGGCGAGAACAACAAGCAGGTCTGGGTGACACTGTAGGGATCAAGGGAGAAGTCGTTCCGTCCTCTCTACCTGGAGCATGGCCAGGAGAAAGCCTGTTCCCTCCACCTCTTAAAACTCAGGCGTTAGAAGCACCATTTGGATTTATCTTGACTAGGTTGCTAAACTAACATCAACAAAGTAGAATAAACTGGAAGAAAGGAGGGAGGAAAGGAGAGAGAGAGATTGAGAGAGAGAGAGAGAGAGAGAGAGAGAGAGAGAGAGAGATTGAGATTATGGTCTATAGCTTTAAGGTCTGACCTCGCCTGACTTGAGGTAGGTTCTTGGAAACTTAGTCACTTGGCAGGAAGTGGGACAACATGTCTTCACGGCTCTCAGAGGATTAACTGAGAAGGTCTGGGATTGTTGGTAGAAGAGACCAGATTCCCCCACACCTAGATAGTGCCCAAGCATGGAGCCCCTAGGGTGGTAGCCTGTTTGGTTTGAGTTAGGTACCATCAGAGACGCAGAATGACCCTGAGCCCAGTGAGGCTGGACCAGTGTAGATGGAGCCCTGTCGTTCAGTCACTGCCGTTCCTTTTTCTAGAGCTGTGACAACAAAACACAGTCTCACTAGACACTGGCTCCAGGCCCGTCACAGCACGGAGATCCTGTGTGCTCCATCCCTTTATAAAATGGCCTGGTGTTGACATGGTGCCTAGGCACAGCCCTCTGTAGTTTTATAAACCGTCTTTAGATAGCAAGGTCGGTAACACAGCGGAAGCTCTGCATAATGTTGGTCTGCTGCATCTCTAGACAGTCCAAACAAGACATGCATATCCAATACAGGGGCAATCTTGTTTCATATGTTTCCTGCAGTCTATTAAACCAACAGTTCTGTACCTGTGAAAAAGAAAGATAAGTATGCAAAACAGCACATTGAATTTCCACACAGCTCTGAAGCTGGACTGCCAAAGTGAGAGTGGGTGGGGCCACACCTTCCTTCTCTGGGCCCCTCTTCTCTCCCAGTCTCCCAACATCTAGCAGCCTGGGCTTTTCTAGATCCTAATTCCACCTCCTAAGCCACCCTTCCTCTGTGTCTGCTTGTGAACCCACGTCCCTTTTCTTAAGACACTAATTATCTTAGGTCAGAGTCCACCTTAACAGCTTCATTTTAGCCTGGTGACATCCACAAAGGCCTTATTTCAAGTAAGAGTGCCACTCGAGGATACTACAGTTAAACGCCAGTGTATCTTCTTGTGGAACATCATTCGGTCCGTAACGGGGGGGGGGGGGGGGGGGGGGGGAAGGACTGTATCTTAGGGGAAATGTATTTGCCAAGCAGCGAACACACCGTGATTACTCCTCTGTTCATTCAGGGGTTCTTGGCAGTGGTCATTTGCCTGGCAAGGGTTGAATTGCCTGGGATGGCTCTGTCTGCCAGTGCTTACATACTTGCTGGCTGTGTATTAAGTAGTACTCGGGCAAAGGGCTAAGTCAGCGTGGTAAGTTGGTGGCTGGGATAATGGCTGGAGCAGACACAGTACCCCCGAGGAGTGCTGTGGGCTTAAGTAAGCAGAGAGACAGAAGAGAACCAGGTGTCAGGCAGATCCTGGCTGTGGGCAGGAATAAACCCCAAGGCCTAAGGGGAGCGAGAGACTTTTTTAAAATTACATTTTGTTTATTCAGAGGGCGGGGTATGGCTTGTGTGTCACAGCACTTGTGCAGAAGTCAGATGGCCTCTTCCAGTCCCTCTTCTTCTACCATGTGGATCTGACAGATGGAAATCAGGTCCTTGTCCCACTGAACCAACCTCACCAGCCCTGGGTGACACTTTAATGGGCACTTCCCTTTGGGAAGATGAGATGGGCTTGGGGATGGAGGTTGTGAGGGCTCCTGGACAGTGTGGATACATTTGTATCGCAGAACTGCGTGTTTCCATGAGGCTCACTGAGACCTGTATCCTGGATGCCCTCTAACAGTAACACAGGGAGCTTGTCCGTGGCACTTGGCTACGTAAAGCTCCAGGAAATCAGGGTGACCAGCAGGGCTCCCCATTTCTGTTTCGAAATGATGTGTTTCAGGAATTGGAACAGAGAGCTAAGGAGATGGCTTAGCAGGTTGCGTACCTGCCACACAGACATGAGGACTTGGATCCGGAACCCTGGCACCTACACAAAAGCTAGTGCAGTGGTAGGAATCTGTAACCCCAGTTCTGGGGTAAGGGGAGGAGGAGACAGATAGGTCCCTGAAGGCCGCTGGTCCTCAAACCTCGCTGAATTAATCAACCTGAGGTAAGCCTTAGGTCAGTGAAGTGACTATTCAGAAGTAAGGTGGAGAATCAGAGAATACATCTGATATTCAACTCTGGCCTTCATTTGCATGCTCACACAACACACACACACATGCACACGCACACATGTGCACACACACACATCTTAACACACATATATAAAACACAAAATATTCAGAAAAGGAATTCCTTGCTGGGTCCTTCCATTAACAGACCTGTCTGTAAATGTCTTCCTAGGAGGGCCGTCCCCCCCACAGCACTGCCTGCAGCCTCTGCAGCCACAGTGGAGGGGGAGATTTGATGTGCATACAAGATGTGTCCCTTTATAATTGCATTCTGTTGGATGCTTTAATTTATGTGCTGTTCCTTAAGAGCTTGGCTGATTTTGTTAACTTTGCTACTGGCATGATCTTCATGGAGAGATATGAGCTGCTTGAAGATTTCTGGAGCCCTAAAAATATTTCAACATAATTTATCTCTGCTCTTTAGAATAGAGACGCCTTCCATAAATGGGGACCCTGAAGATATTTTTTTCTAAAGTCATCATCCATGAATTTTTTTCTAAAGTTGGAAGTGGATGGAGGGGCATAATTAGTCTTTAAATGACAACACCCTACTGAAATCCTTTATTTATTCAATAAATAAAGGCAGGCTGGAGATATGGCTCAGCTGGTAATGTGCTTGTCCAGAGAGCGTGAAGTCCAGTGGCTGGTGAGTCTCCAGCACCACGTAAGCAGGCCTGGTGTAGGACTCTAATGATCCCAGTTCAAAGATCCGGTGCTAGCTTGCGTGAGAGACTGCAGAGCCGTGAGCGACGCGTATGGGACTTGCGGCGTCAATAAATAGTCCCTAATGGAGCAAAGGAAGGCACTTCGCCTGCACACGGGGGGGGGGGGGGGGGGGGGGACAATAAAGCATGCTAGAACCTGTTTGGTTGTTATGGGAGAGCAGTCTAGTCCATCTCGGTGACTGGCAGACCCAGCCCCTTTCTCGGCAGGGAGGAGCAGTGAGCAAGCTCTGCATTCTGGTGTGTGTTGGCTGGCTGTGGAGATCAGATACGATGTGCAGGAGCAGAGGCCCACACTAGGTAGAGGCCTGGAAGCAGGCGAAGGCAGAGAGAATACAGTGGAACCCAGAGAGCTCGGAGCAGGAAGAAGCAGAAGGCATTTGGCGTCTGGTGAATAAGTAATTCAAGGAGGAAAAGAAGTGTCAAGAATGATTCTAAAAACTCTGCCTTGACCAGATGGAATGGATTTGTTGTGTTGGGAGACCAGAGGGCTGTGGAGGGCTGTGTCTGTGAGTAGGAGTCAGCTGTTCTGGGACAGTAAGACACTGGGGCTCCTGAAGAGTGTAAATAGAATTGGTGTGTGAACCCAGAACTGGAAGCATCTTAATATAAATATAAAACATCGAGGCAGCGATGATGTATAAAATGACGTAGAAAACGTGCGGCTGGCGAAGAGAGAATCAAGGAGAGTGGGCAGCTAAGGGGCAGACGGGGAAGGGATGCTGCACTGCCTGGACTTAGGCAGAACGGCAAGAACCACACAGAAACCAAAGGATGATGCCACCCCATCTCACCATGAACTCAGCAAGCCTGTCTCTGGACCCCTGCATGGCCAAGGGCAAAGACACACACTGGAGGTGAATGATAGTATGGACTCTTCCAAGAGGGTTGGTGCAGGGGCTGCAGAGATGCTCACGTGCTTGTTTGTAGTCCACTCAATTCCTCCACCCTTAGCATCACACACACACACACACACACACACACACACACACACACACACACACAGCTCCTGCTAAACATGCACTCTACCACTAAGTGGTCTTGGGATTTCACGTTTGACCTATGTCTTGAGTCAGAGTCCCCTGGAAAACGAGTAGTTTCATTACAGCAGTAATTCCAGAAAGAGTGAGGTAAGGGAAGACCCTTCGCCATGATACGGTCCCAGCAGAAATTGAGTTCTGCTCCCCACCCCCACCCCCGTGAACTTGGATCTCCATAGCTGTGAGCCAGAATGAACTTCTCTTTACCTCAGAAGCAGCTTTTGCCCCATGTTCTGTTGTAGTAATACAAAGCTGAGTGATAGAGTCCAACGTTTGGAGCGTTTGGTCTCTTGGGGGCCTTGTTTCCCAGGATTCTCTGGTAGCCTCTTGCCTGTGTGCTGGCATCCCTCGTGCCCCTCCCCCTCGTGTGAGGATCCAGTCCTTTGGGACTGCCCTATGACATCATTCTACTTTCCTTCCAAGGCTGGGTATGGAGCTGACAGCCTGTGAGTTTTAAGTGTGCATCTAGCGGCATTCCAAGTCTCTCCTTTAGCTGTAATTACCACTTTAAAGGTTCTGTTTTCACAGAACACAGGAGTGGAGGATAAAGGCTTTAACGTGAGTGTGAGAGAAAGGCAGTTCACTCATATAATTAATTACTGTCTTAAGCCACTGAGATACTGGGGCAATTGTTACATGATAATAGATAGCTAGCATTTCTTTCCTTGTGGGAAAGTGACCTGAGCAAAAGGTAATCTTTTAAAAAACTGTGTCAACCGACTCCATTGGCAAGATCTCTTGTTTATGTAACCTGAATACTAGGGGGACACTCTGGCCAGTCAGCTTTTCAAGGTTATTTGAGATGAATAGCCTTCGTGTGTAAGTGTGTGTGTGTGTGTGTGTGTGTGTGTGTGTGTGTGTCTGTGCATGCATGTGTGTGTGTGTGTGTATATGTGTGTGTGTGTGTGTGTACATCCATGTGTGTCAGTGCAAGTGTATGTGCATACATGTGGGGGCCAGAGGCTTACCCAAGGTCTTCCTCAATCAGTCTGCCCCTTGTATTTTGAGACAGGGTCTCCCACCAAATCTGCAGCTCACTGGTTCTACCAGAGTGGATGGCCATGCCCTGGCAATCCCCCTGGCTCCAGTGCCCCAGTGTTGGGATTGCAAGTGCCTGTATTTTATGTGAGTGCTGGGATTTGAACTCTAGTCCTCATGCTGATATAACAAGCACATTATGGGCTATGCAGTCTCCTCAACACAGACTTTTATTTTGTGTTAATCTGCTTAAGACAGATTACTCTTTACTCTGGTTTGCTCAATACATATTATGTACCCATCATCCTGTCCCTCTAAACACATGCAAATATGTACCAATTCAAAATATTTTTCAGACAAAGTCTCTTATCCTAGGTTGGCATCATACTGTACAGCTGAGGATGATTCTGGACTTTGGATCCTCCTGTCACTACCCCAGGGCTGGGGTCGTGGGTCTGGACCACTCGGCCTGCTTTATGTGGTACTCAAGGTGAAACCCAAGGCTTCGTGCATGCTGCACAAACATCACCCCACGACCTACATCCCCAACCTGACTTTTGTTTAACTTTAAAGGAAAAGCACGCTAGAAATCTATAAATATTTCTAATTTCATTTCATTAAGAAGCTTTTGTGTATACTACTTTGGTTTTACATTCCTGTCTACCACTTCAAGTACCCAGTGACAGCCTAATAAGGATTTGCTTTGGAATGTGTCTGTCCAGAGATGGCAAACTAATGTTTCTATCACTCGTTCCTCACTACAGATTAGATATTTTAAAAATAGTGTGTGAGTATGGGGGCGGGGGAGAGCTGACCTTGTGTCGAGGGGCAGAAGCTGCTAAGAAGGCTTGTTGGTATGAGGGCCCCAGAGCTGGAGCTTCAGTGTCACCAAGAGAGAGAAGACAGCCAGAGAACAGCTGTTCTGACTCCCAGAGTTTTAGGCTGCATGAGGGCTGGGAGGGTGGGGGGGGGCGGGGTCCTCAGTCCTGGAACAGAAAAGAAGGCAGAGCCTAAGACAGGTGCTCCACCCATTTCTCTGAGCGATAGCAGGTCTTCACGAATCCTGTGTTCACTTGTGTCCAGGGTAGCTGAGTGCCAAGGATACACTAGATGTCTCTCTATGTGTCGCTCTCTGTCGTCTCTTTCTGTGTCTGTGTCTGTCTCTGTCTCCCTCACCCCTGCCCTCCCTTTCTCTTCCCCCCCTCCTTCTCCTTCCCCCCTCCCCCATCTAGGGATGGTGGGATTGCAGGTGTGTGCTTGCTCCTGGCTTACTTGATGCTGGGGGTCAGTCAGCACTGCGTGTGTGATAGACAAGCACTCCACCCCTGAACAAACCCTTCCCATGCCCCCAGAAACCCACACGGGGATCATTTGCTCAGCTGTTTTTCCCTAAAACCCTCTTTTTTGTGGGGCACTGTCCTAGGCTCTGAGTACTCAAAGGTGATTTTGATAATCCCTGCTCCAAAAGTCTCCCCAACAGGAAGAAGGGGTCTCCCAGAAAACCAACTCTGGAGCTAAGTCAGTCAAGGAGTGTTCCTCCTTTCTTCTTTATGTCAAAACTCACACGTGGGGGAGAGGCTTCTGAATACCCACAGCCACAAGGCCGAGCTCAGCACTGTTGAATTATAGGGATACAAAAACAGTAAAATGAAGGCTTTACCTTTCTACAGAGCCACACACCAACACAGCTCTGGTTAAATCTGCCTCAGCCATGTCCTCTAACCATGACAAGAGCCGCTACAGGATCCCCTTGGATTGTCCGTTGTAACTGAGTAGCCTTGCCTATGGCTGAGACCACGTTTAGGACATTGGTGTGATACAGAGATGGCGTGTTCCCTGCAGCTTACCGTAGCAGTCTTCCAACAGTCTCACTGCTGTAGGACAGGATGAGAATGGTTGACTGCCCTGCCTTGGGCTGGTATCGCCTGCTTCTGCCTCAGACCTTAACCGTGTGTGTTTCTTGTATAAGAAACTGCCATGGTCATGGGATACTTTATATCCATGTTTATTGCTGTATTTTTCACCATAGCAAAGGAATGGAACCAAGCTAGGTATCCACCAACAGATGAAAGGATAAGAGAAATGTGGTGTAAATATACGTAGTGGAATTGTATCCAGCCATGAAGAAAAACGAAATCACAATGTTTGCAGGAAGATGGAGTGAATGGGAAATTATGAGCTAATGAAGAAGCCAGTCTCAGAAAGACAAATAGACTGGATTGTGCAAATAGACTGGATTGTGCAAATAGACTGGATTGTGCAGATCCTGGGATTTAGTGTGTGTGTGTGTGTGTGTGTGTGTGTGTGTGTCTGTGTGCATGTGAGTATGAATGTGTCTATGTTTATGTTTGTATCTGAGTGCGTCTGTGTTTGTGAATGTGTGTTGGTATGTATGTGTGTGTTTATGTGTTTGTATCTGAGTGTGTCTGTGTTTGTGAATGTGTGTTGGCATGTGTGTTTGCGTGTGTTTGTGTGAGTTTGTGTTTGTGTGTGTGTGTGTGTGTTATGTGGAACATGAAACAATCAAGGGGGGAAGGGATGTTGGAGAGGGAGGAAATGGGGACCACCATGAGGCAGAGCCTGGGGAGTCAGGAAGAAGCCCAACCAAAAGTATGTATGCACATGCTGTAAGGAAGCACGTCACTTTGTGCACTAGCTTTTTTTTAATTACAGGAAAGAAAGAAGAAAGGGGTGGAGAGAAGATGGGAGATAATGGAAGAGGAGGGGAAGGGAAGGGGGCGAGAGGGAGGGAGGGAAGGAGAGTTTCTGAGAGAGGGAGATAGCAAAGCCAGCACGGAGAATTTGAGTTGTTGTCTTGCCTGGCTGGGTGTGGTCAGAAATGAGGGAAAAGCCAAGGGAGGCAAGGAAGGCAGGACGCTGCAGTGAGGAGAGCGGCTGGGCCTGTTAGTGAGCCACACCTACACCTGCACCCACAACCCCCTCACCCCGTGCCTCTGCTAGACAGAGGCATAGAGCTTGCCTCAGGCTGTGACGAGGGCCCAGTAAGATGACTATGCACAGTCACTCACTGAAGGGTTAGCTGCCGCAAACGTGGAAGCCAAGATGTGAACCGTGGCAGCTGGACCCCACAGGCACGCTCTCAGCATGGTAATGCGCTCTCGGAAGACAAGGGCTGGAATCTCGCCTCTCTGCCCCACGGTGACTCATCCTTAGTTCTTATGCCTAATTCCAGGCTTGGTC
The DNA here is from genome assembly GCF_947179515.1 of Apodemus sylvaticus. NCBI lineage: Eukaryota > Metazoa > Chordata > Mammalia > Rodentia > Muridae > Apodemus > Apodemus sylvaticus. The sequence goes on from NC_067473.1 coordinate 4,737,930, forward strand.
CACCCTGTCCCCTGAGCCATCTCTGGCCTATCACTCCATTTTATGAAGTTTGATTGGCACAGGCTTGTCCTCTCATCTCTTCTCTGTGTTAGCCCATGCTAGAGCCCAGCAACACCCAAGGGATTTCCATGTGGCTTTTCTTCAGAAATTTACTAATCCCTGGCAAATCTGTGCCAGAGCTTCCCTTCCTACTGGTATGCAATTAACTGTGAGAAAGTCCATGGGCACAGTGGTTCTGATCCCCGGGAAGACCGGAGACAGCAGGGGAGCTTGGCTCCGAGGCTATGAGACCAGGCCCAGCACAGAGCGAGTGGACATGGCCACTGGTGCTGCCTCTCGGGAGACCTGGGAGCCTGTGTGCACACGGTGCTGGGAAACCCAGAGATATAGTCTGTGCAATCAGGATCTGATGCCTGTGACTCTTCTCCCCTCAGACGATTAATAAAATTAGGCCAGTTACTTCAAAACTGATTGAGGAGACTGGGTAACAAGGGTAGGGAAGATGGCGGCGATCCGCATGCCCCTGGGTAAGAATGGGTTGCATTTGAAGGCAGGGGCACAGAGGGCATCATGAACGTCTCACTGTTTAGATGTAGAATGTCACTCAGGGTCCTCTGTGGTAAAAGGCTTGTCCCCCAGAATAGTGTTGCCATTAGGTAGTGCAGCCTTTAAGAGGTGGGGCCCGAGGTCTTTAGGTCACTAGAAGCATAAGGAAGAGAGGCCCAGCCTCTTCCTCTGTCTTCTCCCCATGGCTTGTAATGTGAGAGAATGGTGTGACTCACCACATGCCCCTGTCACAAAAAATCTGCCTTGCCAGGGACTCAGAGCTGCGGGTCAAGCAGTGGCATGGGAACCACCCAAACTGTGAGCCAAAATGGTTATAAGTTAGTGGTTCTCAGCTTTTTTTTTTTTTCTTTTTTTGGTAAGGATGGAAAGCCAGTCAGCACAAGTGCATATGCTAGACCTGCCTCTAGTGAGAGGATTCCTTCAGGGACAGGGGGGGTGATTCAGTGGGTAGAGCACTTGGAAGGCAGACATAGGGACAAGAGGGAGTGCGATCCCAAGTACCCACATAGATGCTACACAGGTGTGGGGACCCACATGTAATTCCAGCACTCAGAAGGTAGAGATGGGATTCCCCAGGCTAAGCTGGCTGGCTGACTACTTGTGTGGGCAAGCTTTGAGTTCAGTTGGTAGACCCTGCCTGAAAGAACATGGGAAGCAATTGAAGAAGACTCTGGGTATCAGCCTTGGATCTCCACACATGCGCATACATGTTCATGCACCTATGCACATCTGCATGCGCATGCACACCATACACACTGGCACATGCAACAGAAGTTAAAGTAATTTTCTAAAAAGATTTCATTAGCGACAAACTGTAGGGTAGAGTTCATGAAGGAGACTGAGGAAGGAACCAGGAAATGAAGCGGCATCCATTGGACAGCCACGGCTGCACGGAGGCTGTGGCCCTGAGACAGCCACAGCTGAAAGGTAGCTTCTTGCCAGAAAGAAAGCACTAATTTAAAAACCATTGTATGATAAAGACAGCTAGGCTAGGTGCTTCCCAGTTCTGTGGGGAGGAGGGATGATTGCTGCAGGTCTGGGGCATGAAAGGCTGGGGAACGTTACCATTCAGTTATTTAGGGCAGGACAGTAGGTGAAAGGCAAGCTCTCCGAGGCGCTGGTGAGTGATTCTTCCTGAAGAGATGTTAACACGCGTTTCTTCACCACAGACAGAAACCATCAAAGACCAAAGAAACCACGTCTAGCATAGTAAACTCTTACATTTATTGAGGGTACTCAGAAACCTGGGTGGATCAGAGCAGTCTGGAAGGTCACTAGGCACGAGAATGACTCAGGAAAGTTGCACCCCTGGACCGGCAACTGAAGAGAAGCTATTTTACCGCTTGTATAATCTTAGGAGTGGTCCTATGAATCTTGTAACTTTCAGGAACTTCTTAAGCCTTGTAGGTTTCCCTAACTCCAGAGCCTCCCTTCTCCCTCTAGGACAGAATGTTTCCCTGGGGGGGGGGGTGTATTATTATTGTTATTGTTGTTGTTGTTGTTGTTATCGTTATTCCTTTGGAGCATCTGAGATATCTGGTATCTTTAAGTCTGAAGTGGGGGGAACCAGAAGTATTTATTAAATCCCTCAGGTTAAATCAAAGGGCTTGCCGGGCTTGGGAGGTAGAGGCAGGCGGATTTCTGAGTTCGAGGCCAGCCTGGTCTACAGAGTGAGTTCCAGGACAGCCAGGGCTACACAGAGAAACCCTGTCTCAAAAAACAAAAACAAAAAAACAAAAAAAACAAAAACAAAAAACAAAATCAAAGGGCTCAAGGCTAAGACTATCAGGTATGGATAAGAAAGCATTTAAATTCTAAGGAGGGAGGCTGCTGTGCCAACACATTGTGTGAAAGTGCACTGGGTTGGGGTTGAGAGCTGGGACTGAAAATTAAATGGTGGAAAAATTGCTACTGTGGGCTCGAGCTCTGTTCATGCACCCTGGACAGACGGCTCCATTTGCCTCAATTTGCATCTAGATGAGAATTCCTTCGGCTCAGAATCAGGTCTTTTGCCTCACTCCCAGCACTTAGAAAAGCATTAACAGAAGCCGGTGAGTTGTCGTTGGTACAACAGTGACACAAACCATAACACCAGTATTAATAGTGTTGCCTTAACGATGTTGTGGAAATGAGCCCTGGTGGTGATGGAAAAGTTAGGGACAAGCCTTCTCCGCAGTCCCCTGAGCACTCGGGCATGGCTGGTTAATGAGTGGCCACCCACTCTCCTCTCCCTAGCTGCAAGAGACGGCCCTGTAACCCACATTTTCCTCTTTGTGGTGCTTGGCGGGGGACCCTCACATTGCCTGCACTGCCTTGCTTAGGAGTGAGAGAGTTGTGCTGATGAAATGGAGGCCAGTGGCTCTGTGGAAGCCTCGTGAGGAGCATCTCCATCTGGGGTCTCTTCCCCTGCCACAGGCTTCCTGGACTCCCACGGTAGCAGGAGCCCACCGCACTCATCGGCTGTCTCACAGACTGAAGCAGTGTCTCAGTCCTCGGGGTTGAATCTGATGAAGCTGTTTCTTTGTTCTCTTTCTCTTAGTCATCTTTACATTACAAGTCTCTAGAAACATGTTTCATTCTCTTAAAAACAACATTCTGGGCTGGCCACGGTGGCACACACCTTTAATTCCACCACTTGGGAGACAGAAGCAGGCAGATCTCTGTAAGTTTGAGGCCAGCCTGGGCTGCAGAGTGAGTTCCAGGACAGCCGGGGCTACACAGAGAAACCCTGTCTCAAAAAATGCAAAACAAAACAAGACAAACAAACAAAAACCCAAAAGATGATAGATAGATAGATAGATAGATAGATAGATAGATAGATACATACATACATACATACATACATACATACATAGATACATAGATACATAGATAGATACATAGATAGATACATAGATAGATACATAGATAGATACATAGATACATAGATTATATAAATATAGCTAGATGAGATAAGAGATAGATAAATAGATTAGATGGATAGTTATGTAGATATATGTAGATATAGAGATATTAGATCAGATAGATATAGGTGGGTGGGTGGGTGGATGGAGGGATGGATGGATGGATGGATTGATGATAGAATGAAATTTGGATATATAAGTATGTATAGCCAGCAGTGACAGCCTGAGCCCCACACTGCAGGGCGTCCCCGACATCTGGTTGCTGTTTGGTGAGAGCTGTGTGCTTCACCAGAGCTGCACACTAGCGATGGGGTTCGGATGCAGAGCTGGAAGATGGGGTTTCCTTACCCATGCTAGAGTTCTCTAGAGTTGAATTTGACTACTCTCCTTTCTTAATGTCTGGCAATTGAATTTCAGCTTGGGAAGGCCCAGACAGTCAGAGGAACTGTAGCACCTAATAGTGTAATTTTCTGTTGCTATTGACACAATACCACAGACCAGGTAAGTTTCAATAAAACGGTCAGGAGTGCATCTGATGGTGGCTCTCTTATTGCAGGAGTCCTTAGGGAGACACAGGGCACAAGGCAAACCGCAGGGCACCCGTGTTTTCTGGTGCCCCCCTCTCTCAGTCTCCTTCCTCATCTTTCTCTTCCTCCAGGGTCTCATTTTTCCAATCTAACTCTTCAAAATAATAACCTGGATCCCCCTGCCTCCACCATCCAAATACTGGGATTACCCAAGCATTTCACCGTACCTGCTCTCTGCAGTGCTAGACATAAAACCTGCAACCATGTCTGGTCACAAACCCTGGGTGTCACGCATGCCTGGCCAACCCTCTGCCACTTAATCTTTCTCTCATGTAATCTTTCTCTCATGTAAAGCCACCGAGATTTAAGCAGGGGGTTCCACCCACGATCGTCTAATCCAGACTCCACCAATAGGCATTAAATTGATTAAGTCTCCAACCTTTTAATATCTCTCAAGCGCAGTGTGAGCTGTGGAAGGAACAAACCATAATGGCCATGGCACTGCCAGTATTTCACAATCCTCATCTGGGACACAGAGCATTAGTGTAACTTACCTGTTAGGAACGGAAGTGTGAGCCATGGATAACTCTGTATTGGCCATGTCGTGCTTGAGCACAGCCATGGTACCCCCAGGAGGCCACGTCTGGCAGTCTGGAATGAAACAAGCAGAACCGTCAGCTCCAGCCTAGAGGCTTGGCCTCCATCGCTGAAGAATATCATCCTCCTAACTCCCTGGGCACCTGACTGTGGATTCACAGCCTTTCAAATGGGCAGCTGAGAAGAGGGACTGTTTCCCACCGGGCGTGAAGCACGGTGTGTTCAACCTATGTATTGATGTCTGCAGACAGCTGATGTGACCAGGCAAAGACCCCTGCGAGGCCTTCTGGGATGTGGGAGAAAAGCCTCTGAGGCAGGAATGCACACAGAAAGGTCTTTTAGCTCTTGTGTCTCTAGGAACTCAGTCTCCTTAGGCGTGAGCAGTCAGCAGGTAGCTTGTTGGTGAGACCTGGAAGGGAGGGGGTGTTCAGGCCATGGATTCCGCTGAAGGAGGCAAAGACCGTTTTCACTTTTTTCTTTAAGGAAAAAAAAAAAGACAGGATTTAGAAACAGCTGTAAAACACGACTGTGCTGTGGGAAGGGGTGGGCAAGGCCACGCCATCTTTACCTAAAGCACAAATGAAGCTGAAGAGCCTACGTTTTTGTTTATTTCTTATTTGAGAGGGTCCATGTGCCACCGTGTGTGTGTGGAGTTGGCTCTCTCTGGGCGGCACCCCAGGCACCAGCCTTGTCTGACAAGCACCTGTGTCCAGTGAGCCACCTCACTGGCCCTAGAATGCTTTTTAAATTACCACCTAGATCAGGTTGCGTCTACACATCCGAGCTGTCGGTCGGGCTGGGGCTCGGCTCGCAGAGTACTTGCCTGACATGGGCAAAGCTCTAGGTTTGATCCCCAGCACCAGTGACTGGGTGTGGCCATTTGTCCCTGTAATCCTTGCCCGAAACGCTGGGGTGGAAGCAAGTGGATCAAAGGTTGAAGGTCATTCCAGATGTGGGGTTCCACGCCTTGAATCCCAGCACTTGGGAGGCAGAGGCAGCGGCATGGTTATGAGTTTGAGGCCAGCATCTACACAGTGAGTTCCAGGACAGCCAAAGCGACATGGTGAGACCCTGTCTCTAAAAGTAAAATAGGAAAAAAGGACCGAGGTCACTATCTGCTGTGTGCGGAGGTCAGAGTCAGCCTGGGATACGTGGGACTTTATCTTTAAAAGAAGATTTCTATTTTGTTGAGTTCATAAGAAAATGTCAAACCTTAGCAAGTTTACTAGATCAGGGTTGACTGCTAAACAGCATCGCTAGTAAAGGTGAAGGGAAGAGAGTCTACAGAAGTCCCCTACTGGCTAAGAGAGCCCCAGCTGGGCTCAGCAGGCTCAGTGCAGCATCGGACGTGTGTGGCTGTGTGGCGTGCGAGCCAGTCTCTTCTCGTCCCTTTCCCTCTCATTCAGTTCTGCCCCCCTCCGGTCCCCAGCACAGGCCCTGCAGCCGCTCCCTCGTGCATGGTGAGAGCTGTCCAGTGGAGCCCACTGGGCCATGCCGCAGCAGACAGGTGCACTTCTTCCCTTTGCTTCCTTTTCATCCCGGGCTGCAAAGGAGGTCGCATTATTTCTACTCTGACAGGATTCAGAGCCTGTCAGGATTCAGAAACACAGATCCACCCCCAGTTTTATGAGCAGCGAGTGCTGGAGACACGCCCTGAGCAGAGAGATGCCTATGAGAACCACGTTCCTTCCATTTTGCCAAGCTGAGCGTGCCTGAGGACTCTGCCAGGTGTACATGAGGTGCCAAGGCTGAGGGCACCAAGGATGAGGGCACCATTGCTGCTGGGGCGGTGTAGACTGCCGTTCAGAGGACGCAAAGGCCTCGATTCACACCGCTTACCCCGTCCATTTTAACCAAGAGTGGCGGTGGGCTGCTGGGGGTGGGGTAAGCACCCTCTTGAGAGGTAACCTTTGCACTTCGGGTCTCATGCTGTTACTTGAATCAAGCAGCAGGCCCAGTGTAAGTCACGTCTGATTCCTGCGCTAGGAAACATTGAAAGTTTTCTTTCAGCCGGGTGGTGGTGGTGGCGCACACCTGTGATCCCAGAACTCTGGGAGACAGAGGCAGGCGGATTTCTGAGTTTGAGGCCAGCCTGGTCTACAGAGTAAGTTCCAGGACAGCCAGGGCTACACAGAGAAACCCTGTCTCGAAAAAAAACAAATTCAAAAAACCAAGAAAGAAAGGAAGGAAGGAAGGAAGGAAGGAAGGAAGGAAGGAAGGAAGGAAGGAAGGAAGGAAGGAAGGAAGGAAGGAAGGAAGGAAGGAAAAGAAAGAAAGAAAGAAAGAAAGAAAGAAAGAAAGAAAGAAAGAAAGAAAGAAAGAAAGAAAGAAAGAAAGAAAGTTTTCTTTTTGTTCATGCTACCCTAGAATAACCATCCTTTAAAGACTTATGCTTGGCTAAACATAGCATGGGATTAATATTAAGTTTTATTTTATGTGTGGGTTTTGTCTCTGTGCATGTCTGTGCACCACATGCTTGGAAGCCAGGTGTCAGAGCCCCTGGAGTTGTAGATGACGGTGAGCCTCTGTGTGGGCATTAGGAGTCCTCTGCAGGACCAGCAAGCACTCGCACCCACCGAGCCGTCTCTCCAGCTCCAGGAAGCCTGCTCTGTACTGTCCTCACTTATCAGTTTTTAGCTGTGTTACACCCAGGTTTTGACAACACGTCAGATTCCACATCTATGTTTCTCTGTGGTTATAAAAGCGATATGCATACTCACTTGTCAGTCTCACAGCACAGTGGGTAAAGGTGCTCGCCCCTCGAGCCCCACCACCTGAGTTCAACTCCTGGAGCCTACATCGTGGGAGGGGAAACTGCCAGAAGCTGTCCTCTGGCCTCTGTGCACACACCGAGGCGCGCCTGCGTCTGCTCTCACTCACACCTGCAACACTCACACACACACACACACATACCAATGCAGTAATAAAGAACTTCTAGAAGTTTAAACCTTCCAGATAAGACGTACCTTATGTTTACTGTATGGGGATGAGTGCCTCCCTTGCATCTTTGGGCTCCACATGCATGCACGCCCAGTCGCCATGGAGGTCACAAGAGAACATGGGATCCCCGGGAACTGTGGTTAGATGGTCTCGAGCCACCATGTGGGTGTTGGGAATTAAACCCAGGTCCTCTGAGAGCAACAAGTATTCTTTTTTTTTTTTTCCCCGAGACAGAGTTTCTCTGTATAGCTCTGGCTGTCCTGGAACTCACTCTGTAGACCAGGCTGGCCTCGAACTCAGAAATCCGCCTGCCTCTGCCTCCCAGAGTGCTGGGATTACAGGCGTGCGCCACCACTGCCTGGCTGCAACAAGTGTTCTTAACTGCTGAGCCATAGAGATTGTTTTGTTTTGATCTTGTCCTAGTTAGGTTTCTATCCCTGTGCTAAACACCACAACCAAAAACAACTTGGGAAGGAAAAGGTTTGTTTCAGCTCACAGTCTGCATTCCGTCATGAAGGGAAGCCAGGGCGAGTCCTCAAGGCAAGAACTGAAGCAGAGACCATGCAGGGATGTTGCTTCCTGCCTCTTTCTTCAGAACTCGCTTAGCTTACACACCGTAGGACCACCTTGACCAGGAGAAGCATTGCCAACAGAGATCTTGGCCCTCCCACATCAATCATTAATCAATAAAAATGCCCACACAGACTTCCCTACAAGTCAATCTGATGGCGACAGTTCCTCAGTTGAGATTCCTGCCTTTTCAGATACATCTATGTTTACATCAAGTTGACCAAATCTACCCAGCACAAATCTTCACAGCAATAAGCATTGTGTTGTCCTACTAAAAGTTATGGTTTACAAAAAAAAAAAAAAAAAAAAAGTAGATTTAGTTTTCAGTCATTCCAAAATCCAGGGTTTAATTAGCAGCTTGTTATGGGGTATGTCAAACGATAAAGGTGAGTTTGACATCTGTCTGGTTCTGTATCTCAGATTAGCAAGTGGATATATTATTATACCATACATGTAGTATGCTCAAAATGGTCTGGCCTGCTGGGCGGTGGTGATGCACACCTGTAATCCCAGCACTTGGGAGGCAGAGGCAGGTGGATTTCTGAGTTTGAGGTCAGCCTGGTCTACAGAGTGAGTTCCAGGACAGCTAGGGCTACACAGAGAAACCCTGTCTCGAAAAAACCAAATCCAAACAAAACAAAACAAAAAGATGGTCTGGCCTAAGATGCAGACTGGGGCATTGGGGTGGAGGCTGACGATGTGTTGTGACTCAATGTCCTTTAAAGGTATAAAATAAAATTACTGTTGTTCTCTTCAGAAGAATGCCAAGGAAATAACACATGAACCAAAAACTAAGGACATAATTGTATGTTCTCAGATTGCCGGCATAGTGCCTTTGTGTGGACAGTCAGCTCTCTTCAGGTTGAACTGGAGAACCTCACACTTTCAAGTCTAAATTCGTCCCAGTCATGAGCCAAGCTTCTTTGTCCCCTCCTTCCTCTCTTATCTGGCCGCAGTGTCCTGCCTCTGGCCCTCTCTCCCCTATCTGACTGAGAACAGTAAGAGTTAGGGGAAAGTGATAAGGCCCAGCATCTGTCTGTCCACACCGAGGATTCCCCCAAGTGAACCCCTTTGTCTCTGATCTGTTTGAAACCTGTGTTGTGGCACCCGCAGATCTCGGAGGATTTCAAGGAAATGTTCCTGTGCTCTTTGTTGACCCGGCTGCCCCCAGAGTCCTAGAGCCCGTGGCCTCCCCGTGCAGTAGCCAGGGCTCACAGGCTCACAGACTGATACAGTGCTGAGGAGCTGACTGTGTCGAGGCAGGAGGACAAAAGATAAAAGAATCAAATTGTCCCAGGTAGTAAAGGTTTTCAAGACAATTGTAGCTGGCCTGAGGCGTAGCTTACAATCCTGGTATTGGGAGACAGAAACGATTCGAGTTGGTTGAAGGCAGCTTATACTCCTGAGTGAAGTCATGCGCATTCTGAGCATCCTGAGGAGAGTCTGTATCAGAATATCTTTTTAATTTTTAATTAAAAATAGAGCTGTGGATATAACCCAGTGGAGAACAAGTGCTTAGCCGGTGTCAGTCCGGCTCAGCCCTGCCTCGAGAGAGCCTTGTATTTGACTTGGGGCCTGGGGGTGGGGGATTAACCACCAGTTGTCTTAAGACAACTACAAGAAAATAAGACTACTCAAAACTTACATGGCAGGTTGCACTTCCATTAGGATAGTTATGAGACAGAATAGAATTAAAAAATGGAGCTTCAGTGTTTGGGCCCAAGACAATAAGAATGTATTGGCCAAAGGCCTTGGATAAAGAACCACTCAGTAGCTGACAGATGTGGGAGCTTCTCTTTGCAGTGTCTGCAACCCTGAGCACTTGCCTTTGCCTGTGTGAAGGCCTCACTGTGGCAGGCACTTCGCTCTTAGTTATTGTAAAACTCACTCTCTGTAGAAAGGGAGGCGTAGTGCCTCGGGCTGGAAGGCAGCAGCTACCCAGGAGGGAAGGGGCAACTAACAAACCCTGGCCCTGGATATCAGAGAAGGGCAAACTTGCCTTCTGAATAGCTGTACTGAAAGACACTTCCCAGAGCAAAGGTTAAGGGCTGGGGTTCTTGCATACACAGGGCCCTGGGCTCAGTCCCTAGCACTACAAAAAAGGAAATGTCACATGTGCCGTGTAATATGTAAAATTACTGCATGCCATTTTAAACATGCTATTGATGTAAGATAGATTTAAGGTATAAGTCTTCTATAAAATGAAAGATTATGTTAAAAAACCATGTGTGTGGCTGGAGAGATGGCTCAGCAGTTAAGAACACCAGCTGGAGGTCCTTCCAGAGGTCCTGAGTTCAATTCCCAGCAACCACATGGTGGCTCACAACCATCTGTGACAGATCTGATGCCCTCTTCTTGTGTTTCTGAAGACAGCTACAGTGTACTCATGTAAATAAAATAAATAAAAAAATTTAATAAAAAGTAAATAAGCGGGGCGGTGGTGGCGCACGCCTTTAATCCAGCACTTGGGAAGCAGAGGCAGGTGGATTTCTGAGTTTGAGGCCAGCCTGGTCTACAGAGTGAGTTCCAGGACAGCCAGGGCTGCACAGAGAAACCCTGTCTCGAAAAAAAAAAAAAAAAAAAAAGTAAGTGAAAGCACGTGTGGGCCACAGTGCACTCCTGCCTGCCCCGCAACCTCTGCTTTGCCCCCCAAAGCTTGCTGTGGTTGCTCCCAGTCTCTGTGACCCACGAAGGAGAGTGGGGAGTTAGTTTCCCCTCAGAGGCAGTAACCTCAGGTACACTAGAGTGAAGCCCACCCTCCCATCAATAGTTTACCTCCTAAGAACCGCAGCCTCCCCGCTAGGGCGCCCCAGTAAATGACACGGAAGAATAGCAGGTGTTAAGGAGAGCTCCATCACAGAGAGCAGTGGTGAGGAGGTGCTGCCTCGAGCTGAGAGCAGGATGCTGACAAATCAGACCATAAAGGGAAGCTGAACACCTGTGGAAAGTCAATCGCAAAGACACCGATAGCGGTGGGCTGAGGGGCTGGGGCAGGAAGGCGCTGCTGGAACAGCACTTGCCATGCAGGCGTGGGACCCGGATCTGGGCTCCAGATAAACTGAGTTTGATGGTATGTGTTTGTCATCACAGCCTAAGAAAGGCAGAGACACAGGATTCCTGCATAGGCTGACTACCCAGTTGGGCTAGATTAATTGGTGAGCTCCAGGCCAAAGAGAGGCCCCCGCCTCAAGGAGCCAGGTGGCATTGGTGAGGATGGTACTGGAGGCTGTCCTCTGGCCTCCACATGCATGCACATGCATAGCACATGCACACCTCCATATGCACACATGCACGCACACACCACATGCACAAGCACACGTTTAATCAAAAAGAAAAGGAGAAGATCAAACCAGGAGGCTCGACCTCAAACTACCATGAGTCAGCAAGGAAGGTCATGAGGGACAGGGAGAGGGGGTAGGGACAATGAGGGCCATTCTACACGTCACAGCTCAAATCAGAGCCACACAGGAAGAAAAGGGAAAGAAGAAAGACCGATACCGCTACAGCATCATGAAAGTTTAAATAGGAGGGACTTTTTATATGATCTTGAAGAAGCCACATGAAAAGCATCAATTGTGAGGCCCAGTACTCAAGAGCCAGAGCCAGAGACGCCCCAGGTCAAGCTGCCCCACAGACAGGCCTGGGACCCTGCTGTAGTAAAGGAAGGAGAGAACAATGAGGGAAAACACAGGTATTGCCTATAATCACCCACACACGCCACATACACCTCACATGCCTGTGCTCAGATACTACATACTTGTACCTATCACACACCACACAGCTGCACATACCACATACACCTCACATGCCTGTGCTCACATACTACATACTTGTACCTATCACATACCACACAGCTGCACATACCACATACACCTGAACACCACATACACCTGGATACACAACATACACCTGCACACACCACACACAGATGCACATACCACACACACCTGGATACCACACACACATCTGGACACACCACACATGCCTGCACATGTACATGCACACATACACACACACACACACACATACACATGCTTGTACATACCTTAAAAAGAAAGTGTAGGTCTTGACCTTCTGCAGAAGAGCTAAACTATAAATAGAAATTGCTAAAATCAATAAGTGGGAAGAAACCGATACGCTGTGGTGTGGCTGCATCAGAGGGAGAGTGAGCAGTTCCACACGGTGGAAGGGGGCCTTGGACAGTTCTGTTGTAAGCCCTGCTGTCTGTAACCTCCACTGTTTAACTTCATATTCACGGAGAAGCTTTGCTGTGAAGACAGTGGTGAACAGAAGCAGCCTTCCCTTTGGCCGGTGTGTCTGTTCTCACTTGGAGGCCAAGGTGTGACTATTTCAGAAGGACTGGCTTGTCTGTCCAAAAACAGATACAGAATACCCCGGTATTTATAAAACACCAATAAGTCCTCATTTCAAAAGCATGATAGTGTTTAAAATAATAATAATAAAATAATAGCTCTTAAGCTGGTAAAACATTATAATGAAGGCATATGTCAAATCTCAATCTCTCTCTGTCTCTGTCTCTGTCTCTCTCTCTCTCTCTCTCTCACACACACACACAGAGAGAGAGAGAGAATAACAGAATTCTGTCATTTGGTGCTTGGAAGGATCTGACTGGATTCAACTTGTACTGGAAAGCATTTAAGCCTATGAAATTAAATCTTTTAACAAGATGGGAGCCTGGCGAGATAGTACACACAGCTTTAATCCCAGCACTTGGGAGTCAGAGACAGGCAGATAGATCTCTGTGAGTTCAAGGCCAGCCTGGTGTACAGAGTGTGTTGTAGGCCAGGCAGCACTACACAGTGAGTAGATGTTCCTGGAGATTGCTCGGTGATCTTGAGTGCTGTTGTTCCTCCAAAGGACCCAGGTTTATTCCCAGCACGCAAGTAGCACAGCACAACCATCTGTGACTCAGTCCCTGGGGATCTGATGCCCTGTCTGTCCTCTGCTGCCCCTGCACACATGTGCTATATGCACACACCCGAAAGCAAGCACTCATGTAAATAAATACATGTTTTAAAGTTATTTTAAATAGAGGGATTGAGAGATAGCTAGCTCAGTGTTTAAAAGCACTGGCCACTCTTGTGCAGACCAAAGTTTGGTTTCTAGCTACATGGTAGCTCACAAATGTCTAACTCCAACACCAGGGGATCCATCATTCTCTTTTGGCCTCCATAAAGGGGGGCAGAACTTGGTCTGTGGAAGTGGTGTGGGCCTGGTGCAGTCGTGCTGGCCTCTGTGCTGGCTAAAGCTTTCTCAGCTCATAGTCAGAGTGGTCTCAATAAAACTGGGAAGGAATGTCTCTACACTTCGATGTAAAGCCATTAAGTCAACTTAAATACAGAAATAACCCCATATACATGATCTTAAATATGTTGTATAAAAGATAAACTGTCCTTTAAAAACCTGTGCATGCATGTGTGCATGGCTTGTGTATAGCGTCGGAGGGACCTAGAGGAGGCAGCTGTCTTCTTCAGGTGGAGTCAAACTCAGGCCTGCAGACTGGGCTGTAGGCAAGTGTCTCTGCCCACTGAGCCATCTCAGTGTGGCATGTTCTTGCGCCGTTGTTAATGTTCGAAGTGTCTGGTTAAGAGGGTACAGAGAGATTTTCAGGTCTGCCTCAGAAACCTGTTTCTATATGCTGCTGTGGTTGAAATCCATGAAGAAAATCCAGCCTCACACAGACAGGAACTGGGGGAAGGGGGACTGTATTCTATAGCCTTGTTTGATAAACATGGGTCTCCTTCTTGTCAAATGACAGCTTTGTTTCTGGGGTTTTTGTTACTTTAAATAACAACTAACGACTAATTGTACTTTATGAGATAGTGTGATCTCTGTCTGCATTGTGGAGTGATTAAATCCCCCCCAATGAACATACATATAAGCTCATATTCTCATTATCCCGTTGTGGTAAGGATATTAAATCCTTGTCAGAATTTTTGAAGTGCACATTATTCTTAAGGTACAGAAGCGGCCGGGCGGTAGTGGCGCACGCCTGTAATCCCAGCACTCTGGGAGGCAGAGGCAGGCGGATTTCTGAGTGTGAGGCCAGCCTGGTCTACAGAGTGAGTTCCAGGACAGCCAGGGCTATACAGAGAAACCCTGTCTCGAAAAAACCAAATTAAAACAAAAAACAAATGAAAAGGTGCAGAAGTCATATACCCTGCGGCTCACACTCAGGGCTCGGGAACCACCATCCGATACACTGGTCCTAGATGTTGCACTTTGTAAGATTCCACACAGCAGTGGGGTTTTGCAGTCCTTGTCTTTCCATGTCTGGCTTGTTTCACACGGACCAGGGTCCTTGTGTCACTCACAGTGCCATGAGCAAGCCGCGGAAAACAGCTCAACTGTTATGTGGGTTTGGAATCTGAATCTTACTGATGAATTTTCCATGTTCTGTGGTGTGAGCCCTCAGCCTGCACGTTCATCCTGGAAGTAAAATTGGATCTTCAACAGGTGTGGAGTATTCTTCAAGGGTCAGTTTTTTGCCCTCTGGGGCAGAGTCTTCCCTGGTGTGTTCCCCTCCCCCTGCACACCTTTCATGCCATCCTGAGTGGCACAGGAGGTTTCTCTTCAGCAGAAGTGATCTCTAATCTCTTAGAGACTACTCCTTTGCCAGCTTCAGTGCTCTCCTGACTGAAATGTTCTCTGCAAAACAAATTAGCCCATCATTCTTAAATTCAGCTTCTCTCTTGTCCTCAGGGCGCAAGTAGAATGAATCCAGACCCTTGGCTAAGGTATCATAGAAATAGCCTCTATCCCCATCCTGGCTGAGTCTTTAGGCCCCTCTGGCCCTCGTGAACTGGGCCTTGACTGCCTGTGTTTCTCTCAGCCTTCTCTCTCATCTTCCAAGTTCCCCCTGGATTCCCTGCTGAGCTGTGCTTCTAGCGCACTCTTCTTTCCGACTCCAAATTCTAAACCTTTCACACTCTAGCCATGAAACTATTTCATTGGAAAGGAAAATACCAAGTTTGTCACAGCAGTGACCCCCACACCTAATTCCAATTTCTGTATTACTTTCTTGCTGCTCAGATAAAAGCAACGTAAGAGTTTAGTTTCAACTCACAGTTCAGGTTGCAGGCAATTGTGGCAAAGTCAAGGTATCAGGATCTCAAATCAACTGGCATGTCCACGTTCAGGAGAAGAAAGTAACGAACACTTCCTCGTACTTGGCTCACTTTCTCTGTTTTATACAGTCCAGCATCCTGTGCACAGGGAATGGTGCCACCCACAGTGAGCAAGTCTTACCATCTCAGTTAACACAGTCAAGTTCACTCTCCATAGGTTTACCTGGAAGCCATTCTCTCAAGTGAGTCTAGACTCTGTCAAGTTGAAATCACCACTGACTATCACCAAACCTTAGTGTCCTGCAAATATCTCAGAGACACGCAGGAGTCCTGACCCTACCTTCAGATCTCCTTACACAATATATAGGTGCGTACTACTATTGTGTTCTAGTTTGTTTCTCTGTTCCTGTGATAAAACATTGACCAAAAGTAGTTCTATGAGGAAAAGGTTTATTTGGCATACAGGTTCCAGCCTGAGGCGGAGCCGTAGCAGAGACCTCAGAACAGCACTCAGCTGCCTCCCTTCCATAGCCCAGGCCCACCTACCTAGGGATGGCATGGGGGGCTGAGTCCTCCTACATCAATGAGTAGTTAAGAAAACAGAGGCAATTCTTCGAATGAGGTTCCCTCTTCCCAGATGGGTGAAGTTGACAGCCAACATTAACCACCATACTCTGTAAAGTGTCTCTCACCTACAAATCTTCAGGGTACAGAGGGGCGAAGGGAGCACAACTATGGCTGTGACCCTGTCTCCTGCCATGGTCCCACTCTCAACACATGAGCATTCCCTAGAGGATACAGATCTGGTAACCACCCACCTCTCAGCAGGGGAATCCCAGACTCTCCATTTTCTAATCAGATACACTAACAATATTCTTTGCCACCACACATGCATACATGGGTTTTCCCAGCCCTGCTCCCAAGGGGATGTAGAATTCTACACCAGCAGCAGATGCCTCTAAAAGCACTGGCCAAGCTGGGCATGGCAGTACAGTCCTGTAATCTCAGTACTTGGGAGGCAGAGGCAAGATCAGGAGGTCAAAGTCATCTCCAGCTATCAAGTTGGCGGCCAGCTAAGCCACATGAGATCTTGTCCTTTGAAAAATCACCGCGGGTGGCAAACAAGTGGAGGACTAAGTTTCACTTGGTTACTTGCTGACTTGCAACTTAAGAAGGAACTAAGTTTAAATTATTCTTTCCCCAGGCTTCCTGTTGAACAGAGGCCACAGTGTGTGCTTAGGAAAGGGAGAGAACACAGCAAAAAGCATAACAGCACCAAAACATGTCCTGTGTGTACACAAATGAAGACAGAGGCCACACACATATGCATTTCCTTCTCTCTCACTCCTCCTGTTTATCTATTGTATGTATGTGTGTATGTGTGTATGTATGTGTGTATATGTGTGTGTGTATGTGTGTGTATGTATGTATGTATGTGTATGCAGGCCCACAGCTTTTCTGAGCATGCTCCTCTCTGAGCCACGAGCTCTCTGCCCTTGGTCTCAAAGCATCCTCACCGCCAGGACTTTTCCAGTTGTAGCCAGATCTGAAGTATGTCCTCCTTTGCCTTCCTTCAAACTCCATCCTGGGCCAGTGGCGTGGCTCAGCAGTAAAGGCTCTTGCTACCGAGATAACCTGAGTTCACTCCCCAGAGTAATGGTAAAATGAGAGAATTGAGTCTTGCACGATATCTACATGTGTGTATACCCCATGCATGCACGCACAGGGAGAATAAATAAATCGACGTTGATGTAATATTTGTAAAGCTACCTCAATACAATTCTGAAGGAAGCCCCGCTCCAGTATCACTTGGCATGGTTCTGTAGGGCATCAGAATCTGCCTCAAACAGGCTCCAAGGATAAGGTCACTATTTTCTCATGTCTGCAGGTCCAGGGATAGAGTAGGCCCAGGCAGGGTGAGACAGAGGTAGGCCTGCTCAGTGACATCACCCTGGACCCAAGTCCTCTCTCTGCTGTGGCTTCATCTGAAGGCACCCAGCTGGCTCTCAGAAGCTCTGAACGCATGCCTACTGGACAAGAACAGATGACAGGCCGAGAGGGGAACCTGGAATGTGGCACTGAGGCTCAGGGCCGCTCCAGAGAGACTGTAGCCAGTGTAGCTCGTGTGGAAAGGATGTGAACCCCAACATTCTGAAGGGAAGCAGAAGAGAACGGTTGCTGGGCAGGCAGCCAAGAGAGCCCTCTGTGACCGAGCAGTGTGTGACAGAGCAGAGAGTCCCCTGCAACTGCCAAGTGTGCACCCAGAGGGGCCGCCTCCTAGTACAGTATGCATATCACCCTTGTACAGTGCACTGAGTTTAAAATAGGAAAAACATTCTTTCCTGTTCTGTATGATATATGATAATATAATACACTCTACTGTGTGTGTGTGTGTGTGTGTGTGTGTGTGTGTGTGTGTGTGTGAGACAGAGAGAGAGAGAGAGAGAGAGAGAGAAAGAGAGAGAGAGAGAGAATAAAGGCACAAATACTGTGCTGTGTTCTAATCAGAATAAATACATACACATACATTTTAAACACATAGGATTTGTAAATTTATCCAGTTAGCAAGGAACTATAAATGGAAGACTTAAAGGTACAAGATGGCGAGTGATGTCATTTCTCATGTAGAAAAAACCAAAGATTTGTTTATTTGTTTGTGTTGTTGTTGTTTGAGACTGGATTTTTCTATGCAGCCCTGGCTGTCCGGAATCAGTTCTGTAGACCAGGCTGGTCTCAAACTCACAGAGTTCCACCTGCCTGCTCCTCCTAAGTGTGGCCCATCACTGCCTGGCTAACACTTTTCAAAGGAATCACAGCAGTCAGTCCTGTAATTCCAATGCCTGGGAGACAGAGGCAAGCCTGGGCTACACAGAGAGTTTCAGGCCAGCCTGGATGGGACATAGCAAGACCTTGGACTCGGGTGGTAGGGAAGTGGGGGAGGAGAAGGAGGAGCAGGAGGAGGAGGGAGGGAGAGAGAAGGAAGGAAGAAGAAGGGATTTGAGGGAGAGGCATGTGCTCCAAACTCTGGCGCTCTCCTCTGGCTCAGCCTTTGCTAACAAGAGCTCCAGGATGGTATAGCACACAAAGCCACACAAGGAAGCCCCAGGGAAAGGGGAGCCATGAAAAGAGAAGGGAAAACCAGTGCCGTACTCATTGTCGGTTGGTGGGGCTCACAGTTGGAGGGGCTCACGGTTGGTGGGGTTCACAGCTGGAGGGGCTCACAGTTGGAGGGGCTCACGGTTGGTGGGGCTCACAGTTGGTGGGGCTCACAGTTGGAGGGGCTCACGGTTGGAGGGGCTCACTGTTGGCAGGGCTCACGGTTGGTGGGGCTCACAGCTGGAGGGGCTCACGGTTGGAGGGGCTCATGGTTGAAGAGGCTCATGGCTAGAGGGGCTCATGGTTGGAGGGGCTCATGGTTGGAGGGGCTCACAGTTGAAGAGGCTCATGGCTAGAGGGGCTCATGGTTGGAGGGGCTCACAGTTGGAGGGGCTCATGGTTGATGGGGCTCACAGTTGGAGGGAGTCACAGTTGAAGAGGCTCATGGCTGGAGGGGCTCACGGTTGGAGGGGCTCACAGTTGAAGAGGCTCAGGGCTAGAGGGGCTCATGGTTGGAGGGGCTCATGGTTGGAGGGGCTCACAGTTGAAGAGGCTCATGGCTAGAGGGGCTCATGGTTGGAGGGGCTCATGGTTGGAGGGGCTCACAGTTGAAGAGGCTCATGGCTAGAGGGGCTCATAGTTGGAGGGGCTCACAGTTGGAGGGGCTCATGGTTGATGGGGCTCACAGTTGGAGGGACTCACAGTTGAAGAGGCTCATGGCTGGAGGGGCTCACAGTTGGCAGGGCTCACAGTTGGAGGGGCTCACAGTTGGAGGGTGCAGTCCATCGTGATGGGTGTGTCACAGTAGTAGAAGTGTGTGGTCACACTGCACCTGCCACCAAGTAGAGGGCAATGAGTAAATGCTAAGCTCACTGTCTTCTGATTGGGCTTGGCATCTCTCCCCTTGGGATAGTGCTGCCCACTTTGGGGTAGGTATCCCAATCTTACTTCATCTAGTCTAGAATCTTCCTCACAGACATGACCAGAGGTTTGTCTGCTGGGTGATTCTAGACTCTCAAGTTGACTGCCAGTACTCACTGTCATAAACAGAAGAAAAGGAAACAGTGGCAGATCATCAAGAAGGAAACTTCTTCAGTGACATATAGTGGGCTAGTCCCGCCCATATAAATCATTTAGCCAAAAAACAAAAAAATGCCTTGTCGACTTGTCTACGGGCAATCTGATTGAAGCATTTTCTCCATTGAGGGTTCTCTTCCCAGATAACTCTAGTTTGTATCAAGCTGACTGAAACAAACAAACAAAAAACAGTATGGACCACCTACTGCTGAAAGATGCTAGTGTGTTGGTAATGCTGTGGTTACTAAGGACAACTGTCTCACCCTCCCAGAACTTCTGGCACTGTGGGGGAAGCTCATGTGATGACATACAACTGGATTGAAGCTACAGAGGAAGAAATTAAAGCGTCTAAAAGGCTGTTAAAATAAATCTTCACAGCCTGAGCAGGAGAAGGAAAAGACAGACAAACTATAGGAGGGTGTGTTGGCCTGGGAGACACAGTTTAAAACAGGCAAGGCTCCGTTTGACTGATAGTGTCTGGCTTCAGAGAGCGTGGTGAGCCGGAGAACATGGTGGGGGAGCATATCATAGTGTGTGTGGGGGGTGGGGCGGTGCCTGAGCTCAGTGGAAGTTTTTCTTTGCCCATTTTATTCCATCTGGCCCTGCCTACGGGATGATGCCACCCACGCTGAGGCCAGGTCTGCCCTTTAGCTGGCTCTCATAGAGGTAGTGGCGTAGCCAAGGTGCTTCACTAGCCTGGTGCTTCTCAGCCCAGTTAGCTGACGATCACCATTGCTTACCACAGAAGTCCACTCAGATCTCATCAGAGCTGAAAATGGTTCCTCTCTCATGGTGAGGGAACTATGAGAAGGTAGCCCACAGACTGGAGAAAGCATTCACCGACCAGGTGTCTGTCAGATGTCTCTGTCCTGAGTGTAAGTCCATCCTCTGTGCTGCTCAGGCTGGCCTCAGACTCCTGGGCTGGAGGAGTTCCCCCTTCTTTTACAGCAGAGACTGCAGTGCCCAGCTCTCAGTGTGTTTGTGTTTAACCTAGGGGCCGAGGAGACGGCCTCGTTGGTAAAGTGGTGTTTGCTACACATTTGTGAGGGCCGGAGTCCAATTCCCAGCATTCCCATAAAAAGGTGGGCATAGTGGTACATGTCTGTAATCCTCGTGGTGAAGAAACAGACAGGAGGGTCCCTGTGGCTTCCCGGACAGCTAGTCTGGCCAAATTGAGCTCTGAGTTCAATGAAAGATCCTCTATCAAAAACTAAGGTGGAGAGACGGGCGGTGGTGACCCACACCTTTAATCTCAGCACTCGGGAACAGAAGCGCGTAGATTGATCTCTTTGAGTTGGAGGCCAGCCTAGTCTACAGAGTGAGTTTAGGTTCAACCAGGACCACACAGAGAAATCCTGTCTACAAACAAACAAACAAACAACAACAATACACACACACACACACACACACACGGGGCTGGGGGGGGTAGTTTTAGGTTTTATATAGCTTGAATTTGAGAAACTATATGAAAGTACAATAATTTATATAGAATTCTCTCTCTGTGTGTGTCTCTCTCTCGTCTCTCTATGTAGTCCTGGCTATCTTCAAATTCGCAGAGATTTGCCTGCCTCTATAGGATTATTTTTTAATCTTATTTTTATTATATTTCACTATGTGTCTGTATATGGGTATAGTCATCTGAGTGCTTGGGCCTGCAGAGGCCAAAGGTGCTAGATCCTCTGGAGCTGAGTTACAGCTGCTTGTGCACTATCTGATGTGGGTGCTAAGAATCAAACTCAGGTCCTCCACAACTTTTTGGTGGTTTGAATAGGAATGGCCCCCACAGACTCTGTGTTTGAACACTGGTTCATAGAGAGTGGCACTACTAGGAAGTGTGGCCTTGTTAGAGTAGGTGTGGCCTTGTTGGAGGAAACGTGTCACTAAGGGGGGGGGGGGCTTTGAGGTTATAGAAGTTCAAGCCAGTTTGCTTCCTGCTGCCTGCAGCTCAGGATGTAGGACTCTCAGCTCCTCCTCCAGCGCCATGTCTGCCTGTCTGCTGCCATGCTTCCCACCATGATGATAATGGACTGAACCTCGGAGACTGGGAGCCAGCCCCAATTGAATACTTTCCTTGGGGGCTGGAGAAATGGCTCAGCGGTTAAGAGTACTGACTGCTCTTGCAGAGGTCCTGAGTTCAATTCCCAGCAACCACATGGTGGCTCATAGCCATCGGTAATAGAATCTGGTGTCCTCTTCTGGTGTGTCTGACGACAGCTACAGTGTACTCATATAAATATAATAAATAAATCTTTAAAAACAAATGCTTTCCTTTATAAGAGTTGCCACGATCATGGTGTCTCTTCACAGCAATAGAACACTGACTAAGACAAGCAGTAAAGTGCTCTTAATGGCAGAGCCGTGTCCTCTTCATGCACAAGTCTTAAATATTGCATTGGAAATGAAGGCATTCAATTATAGGTAAATAAAGAAATTACCAAAAAGAAGCAGCCAACCTGATGAATTGCGAAGAAGAGAAATGTCGTAGTCACTGGTCTAAGACTGAAAAGACACCATGACTAGGTAACTCTTACATAAGAATGCGTTTAGTTAGGGGCTTCCTTGCTGTTGTAGACGGTGGTCCATGATCATCGTGGTAGGAAGCAGACAGGCATGGTGCTGAGGCAGTAACTGAGGGCTTTGCATCCTGATTTGTGGGAAGCAGGGAGAGGGGGTGGGTGGCGCTGGGTCCAAGCCCACGCCCAGTGACAGACTTCCTCCCACAAAGTCATACCTCCAACAGGCCAAATCTCTTAATCCTTTCAAACAGTCCCACTAACTGGAAACCAACATTCAAAGGCCTGAGCCTCTGGAGGCCGCTCTCATTTAGATGGCCTCAGGAAGGTGGAGGGAAGAATTAGAAGAGGCTTCCTGGAAAGACAGGTCTTAAAGAAGCATGTGGGGCCCATCCCAGTAATGGGGAAGAAGAGCAAACCTGGCGTCGTTACTACCCTGCCTGAGCACATGGCTACCTCGGGAACAAGCAGGGGTGTCCCACCTTACCAGTGAATCGGATACCATTATCTCCTGGCAATGGAGTTACACAACAGAACAACAACAAAAAGCCACACTTGGTGATACAACTTTCCAGTGCCCAGGAGGCAGAGGCAGGTAGGTCTCTGAGTTGAAGGTCTACATGTCAAGCCCAGGCCAGCCAGGGCTACATATTGATCCCCTCTCTGACTACAAGAACAACAAATCTCATACTGTTTGAAGTAAGATTGGGATTTTGTGTTGGGCAGCATTCACAGCTTCTGAAACAGGTGTAACCCAGGCTAGCTCCATGCTAGCACAGTGTACACAGAAGGGTGAAGCAGCTGTTTAGAGAAGGCATGAGGGAGAGAGTCATGTGGCCCCTGGGAGGATGCTCCAACAGCCAGAGCCACTCAGAGACAGTGAGCACTGATTATCCAGGAGCTCCGTTTCCTGTATTTACGGTCAGTCTATTTCTTGCAGTAAGTAGCTATTTAAGGTGTCTTTGTTTTTAAGACAGAGCAACTTCACGGAACCTTGGTGCCTTTGGGTACGTTTTTTGGCAGTTGTTTTGTGATTATGCATCCGGGTGAAGCCTTTCCTTCCGAGTTACTCAGAATACTACATCTCTCATTCCCTAGGCACGGTTATGTAACAGCTCTTAATAATTCAGCACTTTTCACCAGCCAGGACGCCACATTCGTAATGGCTGCATTTTTTGCAGGCATCCCTTCAGTAAAATCTAGCGCAGAGCAAACGATTCCTCTCTCCACACTAGAGCTCTGGAGCCTCAGACCAGCTGACAAGGCAAAAGGCACATAGGTGGAAAGGTCCCCTGTGGTCACACGGAAGCAAGGGCAACGCCACGCCTCTGTCACCAAAAAAGCCATGCAGTTCCTCTGCGGGAACTGGCCTCAGATTGATTGTCAGGAAATTTTGGAGTGCATGGTTTGTCTGGCTTTTCTAATTCCAAAGCCAGGTCCTGACCGACTGTGGTGGATGCCCACACACCCCTCTTTCCTTATGGGGGTGACACTGGGCCCTTCCTTTCCCTCCCTGCCCAGAGAAGCTAAAATTAAGTCAGGCAAAAAGTCTGCTGAGACTTTAAGACAACATTGCCATAGAAGGGCAACTGAGGACCACCAACTTTAAATCATTTCTGCCCATGAATTGGCCCTCTCTGGACCCTGCAGGTGTCTAAGAGCTTTGAAGGCCCTTGACTTCTTGAAAAGGACAGTGTAATAGAACAATATTTCATGTCTTTCCCTACTGCTTTGTAGCTATCTTTCTGAGAAATGCGTTTTCTTGCCAAGTAAAAATCCATGAACATAAATTTTCTTTCACCATCTTATTGCATAGAAATATTTCATTTCAGGTTGTATATCCAGTATCGAGGGAGGAGTGGGCGCAGGGGCTGAGTAATCGCAGTTTCTGTTCTCTTACTGAGGATCCCTTTGTAAGGAACTCAGCCCCTGCCTCTGTTTCCTGCCCATGTTTGTCTTCCAAGATCAGCTCATCGGGGTGCAAGGGGACAGGCACGACCAGGAAGGGGGACTGGAGAGATGGATCAGCAGATAAAAGGGTGGACAGAGGACCCTGGTTCAGCTCCCACCACACACGTGGTTGCTGACAACCTTCCGCAAATCCTCTTCTGGGAAATCCAGAGCCCTCTTCTGGCCCCTGAGGACACGGGCACCAGGCGCACTCATAGGCACATACACATTTTAAGGCAAAACTCATAAAATAGAAATAAGCTTTAGAAAAGAATAAGAGGTTTAAAAAAAAAAAAAACAACAAACATCAGCATCACCACCACAAGAACAAGAAGGCAAAATCTGAAGCGTGAGACTAGTCAACACTTAGGCATTTCTCTCCAACCTTGATCTTTTGTGGTAACAGAAGGCTTAGGTACACCTGCGAGATACACTGGAGTCACGTGTCTTTAACGTGGATTCTCATGTGCTGCTGGCAAGAGCCACAGCCATGGCGTAACCCAGTCCAGCTGTTCCTCAAAGGTTAAACACGAAGTAGCCGATAGAATATGACCCGGCAGCTCTATTCCTGGCTATTTAACCTCCCAAAATGAAAATATGTGTCCACACAGACATGTGAGCATGAATGTTTGTAACAGACACAAGGTGGGTTGTGAATGAAATGTTCACCGCTGAGGAATGGCTAGGTGTGATTTCTGCACAGCAGGAGACTAAACGATAACCAAGAAAGACAGTTTCAGGAGGCATCGGCAGAAGACAACACTGCGGATGACCCACCCCATATGTGTGACATCTGGGTAGGAGCCAATAGAGACAAACGTGGAGTAGCCCCACAGTGGAAGAGAGCAGCCAGCAGGAAGTAAGATCGTAGGTGTGCAGTTTCCCTGTGGAATGGTGAAAAGATTGTAAACTTGGTTGTCTGTCTCTTAATACACTGAAAACCACTGCACTACAGGGTGAGCTGTGTTTTCCAATAAATACATTTATTAATCCCAATTGTGGTTTCTTCCACACAATTGGCTTGGCTCATGGAGGAAGGCAGTGCACTATCTTAAGCAGGATGTGGATTCTGGCACAGGCAAGATTCAGAGCAGGTCCACCACCATCAAGGTCCCTCAAAGTGACCTTTCATAAAAGTCATGGTCACTTTTGTCCACCTCTGCTCTCTGACCCCTGGAATACACTGATCTGTCCCCAGTGTCTATAATTGTGTCATTTTAGAAACATGAAAGCAATGTATGACCCTCAGAAATGGCTTTAATTTCACTCAGCATAATTCCTAGGAGACTTACCCAAATTTTATTTGAGACATGGTCTCACCATGTAACTCTGGCTGGCATGGAACTCATTATGTAGACCAGGCCGGTCTAGAACTCATAGAGGTCCACCTGCCTTTGCCTCCTGAACGTTGAGATCAAAGATGTGCACTACCACACCCAGTTTGTCCAAGTTTTTGTACAAATAATTGGTGGACCAATTGGGTTTTAGCATGATGTACCATGCACAGATGGTTTGCTGTGTTTTAACCAGTCAGCCATCAAATGATATCTGCAATTCCCAGTTGAGGTTCCTAGAAAGACAACTGCTGTGAGCATCCTTGTATAGCTTTTTGTGTGTCCGTTGTTGCCCTGGGATAAATACTCAGGAAAACACCTGATGTGTAACTGTGCATAGCTTCAGAGGAAACCGGCAAGGTGGTTTTCCAAGCACTCTTTCATTCCGGTTTTTTTTTTTTTTCAAATTTATTTTTAGTTATGTGCACATGTGTGCAGGTCTTTCTGTGGTCTATGCACATGCGTGCAGGTGCCCTCGGAGGCCAGTGGTGTCAGATACCTTGGAGTAGGAATTGCAGGCAATTGTGAGCTGACTGAGGAGAACTGGGGTCTTGTTATTTTATCTACCCCAGCAGTGCAGAGGGGACCCCGACAGTGCAGAGGGGACCCCGACAGTGCAGAGGGGACCCCGACAGTGCAGAGGGGACCCCGACAGTTCATAGGGGACCCTGACAGTGCAGAGGGGACCCCAGCAGTGCAGAGGGGACCCCAGCAGTGCAGATGGGTTCTATTTAGTTCTATCTTCACCAGCACTGGACACTGTGTCAGTGTTTACTTGATTGTAATGGGTGTGTTTTGACAGCTCCCTCATTGGATTTACACAACCCTCTCCTGTGCACTTACTGCCAGCTCTACCACACCCACTCGTGGTAGAGAATTGTCTCTCCATTCTTTCTGTCTGCGTCCTGACCAGCCTTTCTCTGAACCTTAAGCATCCTTTTGTATTCAAGACACTAAGTCATTTTTGGTTATGTGGTTTGCAAACATTATTTCCCACTTTGTAGGTTTAATTTATCAATCTTTCCCTTTTATGGAGAATGTTTTCCATCTGAGCCTCTTTGCTTAATCCTAGGACCCAAAGATTTTTCTCAATTGTTTTCCTAAAAGGTTCACATTTTAAGACCTATACCCAATTTGAGCTAATTTTTGGATAACATTGGGATAGTTTGGGTTGTCCTCTTTTGTTTGTTCTGACGGTTGGTAACCAGTGCCCACTGGTAGTTAGGAGTGAACCTTCGGGCAGTTATCAAAGCTTAGGGTCACATATTTGCTTGGGTGCATGGATTTCTGGTATGCTGTTGGCAATTATATCTGTTTCTCCACTAATATCACATAGTCCTAATTATTACAACTATACTGTAAGCTTTTTTTAAAAAGATTTGCTTTGGTTGGTTGGGTTTTTTGAGACAGGGTCATCTTGTTTTCTTTGGGGATGGGAGGGTGTTGAAACAGGGTTGAATTAGGGTAACCCTGGCTGACCTGGAACTAGCTCTGTAGACCAGACTGTCCTTGAGCTCACAGAAATCAGTCTGCCCCTGCCTCCTTAGTGCTAGGATTAAAGGTGTGTACCACCACACACCAGCCTGCTTCTATTGTTTTGAATTTGTGTGCATTCTGTGTCTCCGTGGATTTGAGCACACGAATGCAAGGGCCCAGAAGGCCCCTGAACCCGGTGTTGCCAAGAGATGTTTAAGTAAACCATGGATATGGGTGCTAGAGACTTAGATGTAGTCCTCTTCAGGAAAATGGCGGTCCTCAGCCCCTGAGCCCTCTCTCCAGTCCTCACTGCAGGCTTTGATGTTTTGAGCTGTGACCCCTCCCACTTCAGTCTAGGTAGTCTAAAGCTTGCACCTTCCTGTGTGAGTTTTAAAATCAGCTTATCTGTGTCTACAAAACAGAGTTCCTGGGATTTTGACGGGATTGAAAGAAACCCACAATGACCTTGGTGGCTAACTGACATTATGCTAGATCTTCCAGCCCCTGAATGTGGGGCGTCCCTCCCCCTTGATTACCTCCCACACTGAGCAGTTTTTAGATGTAAACTCTGTGTGTGGTGTCCTCTGTTTATTTTATATATTAACTTTCTTTGCAGAGATTATGAACAGCATTTTGATACCAGCTTCCACACATTTGTTCTTCTTATACCAGAAACAGTGTGTTGATCCTATGATCTCGCCGATCTTCCTGATTGTAGAAGTTTGGTTTGTTTCCAGAGTCTTTGAGATTTTATACATGGATAGCCTACAATTCGGAGGGTTTCATTTCTTTCTTCCCAAGTAGGGTGTTTTAATATTTGTAATGTATTCTTCTTTGAGAACTTCATACATGCAAACAATATGTTTTTAAAGAATTATTTTTTTAATGTTATGTGTATGGATGGGTGTTCGCCTGTATGTGTACACCTCTGCATGCAGTGCCTCCAAGAGCCAGAAAGGGCACCAGATCCCTGCAACCGCAACTACAGATACTGTGTGCTGCCCTGTGGGTGCAGCAAGTGCCCCTAACCACTGAGCCACCTCTCCACCCCCAGCACTCCTCATCCGACTCCTCCTTCATACCCCACCACCACCCTCCTACCCACCACCCCCTACCCCCCCCGACCCCCCGTGCGCAGTCTTCCCCCAACCTCAGACCCTCTCTCTCTTCCAATCTTCTATTCCTGGCTTTTGGTTGGGTGAGACAAGAGCTCTGAAACTGTGCTCCTTAACTTAGAAGTGTTCCGTTTTTTTCACTACAAAGCATGACAAACTGCTTATGTTTTTAATCACAAAACATCCTAGCAAAACTTTTTTTGTGTCGCGAGGGGACACTTTAGATTTAGGAATTGACCCATCTAAGGCTACTAAAGAGATCTCTACTTCCTGCTTCTGGGCTTGTAAAACTGACAAGTTCCCTCCTAGGTCGGCGGCCCGGCAGGTGCTGGCCGTCGGCAGCCTCGGGCCCTTCCCGGCAGCAGACGGCTGCCAGCCTCGCTGCCTGCCAACCCGAATTGGCGATAGGGAAGTCTCAGATACCCAAGTCCAGGGTGACGGGCGTGCCCGGGGCCAGATTTAAATTGTATGAACTTTTGGCAGCAAGCTGCGGCGGTGAGGAAAGAGCGAGCTGCGAGCGGAGGAAGCCAGTTAAGAGATCCGCAGTGGGGGTGGGATGGGGGGTGGAGGAGGGGGAAAAAACTAGAGAGCGCGCGAAAGCGCAGGCGAAGCGCGACCCCGAAGGCGGCCTCTCCTTTTAAGGGAGCGGTACGCCGCCGGCGCGGGGCCCCGAGAGGGAGGCGCGCACCCGCCGAGGGTGCGGCGGGTGCCCGTGCACCCACACCTGCGCGAGGACGCGCGTGTCCGCTGGCGCGCGCTGCCGGCAAAGCACTGTGGCCGCCGCTCCCCCTTCCCACGCTTGCCGGCGGGCCATACCAAAGGCGCAGGGGGGAGCAGAGCGTGCCATCGCGGCCCACCTGCGGATGCCCGGCCTGGGCGGGGACGCGCTCCACCCCGGCCTGCCGCGCGAGCCCGCGCGTGCCTGCGCGTGCCCGCTGCCACTGCAGGCCCCTCCTCCCGATGCGAGAGAAGCCGGAGCGCCGCGGCCCATGCTGATCCGTGTCCTCCTCCTCCTCCCCCTCAGGCGGCGCTGGCGGCGGCCCCGGGACCCGCGGAAGCCGGCATGCTGGAGAAGCTGGAGTTCCAGGAGGAAGGTGAGTGAGCGACCCGCGCCCTGCGCTGCCGGCGGCGGGCACCGGGACTGCAGCCCACTCCGGGGAAACACCGGGCTCCCGGGATTCAGCCCGGTTCCTGGGGACGCAGTCCCGCTCTGAGGAAAGCACCCGGCCTCCGGGAAGCAGCCGGGTTCCCGGGGATGCAGCCCTGTTCTAGGGTTGCAGTCTGGTTCCGGGGATGGATCCCGGTTCCCGGGGACACAGCCTCGCTCCGGGGATGCAGTCCGGTTCTCAGGGAAGCAGCCTGGCTCCGGGGAATGCAGCTCTGCTCCAAGGGACGCAGCCAGGTTCTGGGGACGCAGTCCCAATCCCGGGAGCGGCCGCCCGCGCGCTCCAAGGGACGGCCCTTTTGTCCTCGGCACCCGAACTCGAGCGAGAGCCAGGTGTCATGCAGCCCTAATTGTGCATGTCACCGCGCGCCCCGAGGACACCACGGAATCATATGGACAGCCCATGCCTTCAAATAACAAACCGGTTCCCTTATCTGTATTTGTGGAAATACCTCCAGTAGGGTGTGTCTCCCTCCCCTCCTCCCCCTCAAATGGGTAAAGTTAAAACGGCAAACCCGAAGTGGCTCATAGAACTGGTTTGAGACCAGCCGACCCCCTCACACTTGACCATCCTGTCTCCTCTTCAGTTGCCTAGTTATTCTTCTTCCTGCCCTATTTTTAAATAATATCTTCTTACAGGTAAATAGCCTGGATCTTATTTTGAGGCTGCTAACATTTAAATGGGGAAGTCAAAAACGAACTTTATATAAGATGCATGACCATTTGGAGACTATAAAAGGCCTTATGCAGTCTCGTGTACTTCCATGATTTATTTAGGGGCTGCTCCTTTTTCCAAGAGTACTGACAAAATGAAGGGTCTGGAACAAAGACTGCGCTGTGTGGATGCTGTCCCCTGTGCCAACTTTACTTTAATACCCCTGTTCATTGATGTTCAGGCAATTACTTAAATAAGCATGCTCAACCGGCTGGGAGTGCTTCCCGATAGCATTAGGCCTGTTGTAGCTTCGCTGTAGCACTTCAAATATGTTGGCATAAAGATAATGTGTCTGTAGAAATGGCTTCATTATTAACAAATGGTGCATTTCAGAATTTTCCTGAGCTTCGTTTGTGGTTTGTCCTATCAAAAGATAAGCCTGTGTCTTCATTGGCTGCGCCTCCAATCCTGTGGCGTTCCTATATTGCACAGCAGGTAGTGGCTACTGTCTGCCGGGTTTGTGTTATGGGATGTCTAACCCTGCAGAGACTGAAGTGAGACACCCCCCCCCCCCCCAGAGTGGAGCCTTATGTGGGAGAGCCCAGACTCACATGCATACCCATCTCTGACTTGGCTGGCTGCCCCAGAAAAGTGGCGTGAGTTCTCTGTGCCTTAGTTTCCTCCTGTCTGTAATAGAGCTAATGTCCTAATGCTTGGAGGGTTCAGTCAGAACCCACAGTCCGTGTTTTGTGTCACTTTCATTAGGTGCCCTTAGCCAAATCCCACGGGCTTTAAAAGGCTTTTATTGGTAAATCTTCACATGGGGATTCCGCTTAATATAGATCTCGTGGCTTTTCTCTTTCCTTGAGACGTACGTGCATTTCTCAAGCTCGCTGTATACCCACCCTTTCATGTCTGGATCGCCTGTGTCGTGAATGTACAGCGTGGAAAGCAAGCACGTTAAAAATAAAAATTTAAAAAAGGAACGCCCCCTCTTCACCCAACTATTTTTATCTGTATTACCCTTATTGCTTTTAAGCTGAACCTCACAAATATCACTGTCAACTGTTTCTAGATCTTTAAGAAAGCAGAATATTGAACAATTACTGTGGTGCTGGCTGGAAGAAGGAGTGGGGTTGGCGAAACAGTCCAGAACAGTGCTTTATTTACCTGGAACTTTAAATGGTTCATTCATCTGAAATTCAGAAGAGCTGCTTGTTGGAAGGGGAGAAAGAAGTTGCAACAGTGAGACATCACACCTTAGTATCACAGGAGCCGGTGCTAGCCATCCACAGAGTACGTCCGCACTGAACGTGCCCCGTTCACCCTTCACCTTCCTTGTTACCCAGTTACACGTCTGGAAGCGTGAGCTAGAGGTGAACTTTCATTACACAGGGACCTCCATGGTAACCGGCAATGCTGTGCCAAAGCTATATTTCTATATTCTAATAAATTTCAGCTCTGTTCCAGTCGTCAGTAGGTGCAGAGGTATTAATAGAGCTGGAGGGAGGGCACGGCGGGGTCGCCGAGTCGGGCCAGGGTTACCCTGAGCTGGGATTCAGGAGCTGCCCCTGCTCAGACTGCATCAGCTAGGCTTGGGCCTTCTCGCCTCTCTGAGCTTCTCTGAGCCCCGATGCATCCTGCTGCCCAGCCCTGGAGTGCCTGCTCGTGCCTGCTCTCTGTCCCTTCCCTGGCTTCCCTTTAAAGAGTGAGGCTCTGGTCTTCGGAGGCAGCAGAGGGCCCCATATTGTCTAGGGCTTTGTGTTAGCCACACAGTTTGCCCCCCCACTTGCAAGACAGCAGCCCAAGGCCAGACACAGTAGAGCTGGGATCCAAGCAGACTGATGGCTGAACCTGGCCAGCTTTGGCTCCTCGCACAGCAACGTGCTCCTCTTGGTGTTCCTCCTGGTGCTCCTCTTGGCGCTCAGCTCGGCCGGCACCCTTTCTGCCTCCTACCCATTACCACGGCTGCAAGGTGCGCCCCAAATCTCATCTCTCTTGTGCTGTCGTCTGTTTGCCTTTCCCTCGTCCCCCTGTTCTGCTCTGCTGGTGTCTACCTCGAGGGTCCCAGTGGCCACCTCAAATGTCTGTACTTGCTTTCTATGCCAGGAGAGTTCAGTGGTCTAATGCACGCGAAGCTGAGACCAGAACGTCTCCAGAGCCATCGCTTTATGGGTTTGCTGTTTTAATTTTTTAAACTCATTTTCATGTTTGTGTTTATCTATCCTAATTGCCCTGAATTTATTTCTTGACCAGGTCTAAACCTGGACAACGTCTCGACTGCTATAAAGATCATCCCCCTGCAGTCGCATGCCTCCCAGTTCAGCCCTGGCACTGTTCACCTGCTTGGATACTCTCGTAGGCTTTAGGTCCATTCCTGGCGTGCAGCCTGTTGTCCCACAGTCTCAGGACTTGTAGAGGTTCAGGTTTAAGGTGACTCGTGGCTGTGGTACTCTCCACCTGCCCTTGCTGATTGGTCTCTCCTCTCCTTTGTCACCTGTCCCAACACCAGCGCCCTGGGTTCCATCCCTCCCTCACGGTTCTCCGCCAGGCAGATTCCAGGTCTCTCTCGCACACAGGCTTGGGTGGGAAGGCAGGCTAATTGAGTCCAGGGTGATCAGAAAAGAGGAAGGGGCTAGGGCGAGAGCTCGGGCGGTTACGTTTGCTGCTTCAGTGTGGTGATGGTGTTTGCTTCCTGCTGCTGTAACAAACCCCATGACCAAAAGCAACTTAGGGAAGAAAGGATTTATTACTCAACCGCTTGTAGCTCACATAAAGGAGAGTCAGGGCAGGAGCCTGGACACAGGAGCGGAGGCAGAGGCCATGGACCTGTCGCTCACAGGCCTGCTCCCCATGACCTGCTCAGTCTGCTTTCTTGTATCACCCAAGAAACAAGGATACAGGTGCCCAGGGAAGGCGCCACCCACAGTCAGCTGGCCCTCCCACATCAATCACTAACTGAAAAAATACTCCACAGACCAGTCTAAAGACCAGTATGATAGAGGTATTTTCTCAATTTAGGTTCCCTCTTCCCAGGTGATTCCAACTGGCGTCAGGTAGACAGAAAAAACTAAACAGCAAATATGAGGATCTAAACTCAATCCCCAGCTCCGACATGTGAAAACGCTGGGCATGGTAATACAGGTTTGTGATCCCTGCACACTGGGGAAATGTAGACAGGCATCTCTGGAGACCAGAGACTAGACAAATTGGCAAGGCCCAGGTTCAGTGAGAGACCCTATCTCAAGAACTAAGGCGGGGAGCAGTGGGAAAAAGACATCCAAGAGCCACCTCTGGTCCCCTATCCACACATGCACCCAGACATTAAATACATGCATACATACATGAATGGGGGGGGGGAGAGAAAGAGAGAGTGAGCGAGCAGGGACCACTCTGTGGGGAAGTAAGCCTCCTCTTCCCATAAACCATCTCAGCATTAAGGCCCTGTCCTGTGAAGACTTGGTTGCCTTCCTTGAGCTCCTGAAGCTCTTGGTGGTATTGTTATCATCATGGGCTGCGCCTGCCGCACAGGCCTGGCACTTGGTGGCCACTTGCCTGCCTTCCATTCCTGCTTGGAAGTCAAACTCCAGAGCACCCAATAACCAGTGTACAAAAAAATAAAATAAAATAAAAGAGGGAGAGAGAACAAACAAAAACTTGGGCCCACTGTTCTTACCTCGAGGGAGGTAACTGCCTGCAGGGAGAGAAGATGGGCTCTCCGTGGAGATGCACACGCCAGGCACTGCAGCAGGCTGCCCTCCGTGGGGTCACCATACAGTTTCCGTATGGTATTAAATTTTCATGAGGATAGGCAGTTCAGGGGAAATAGAAATGGCCCCGGTTGCCCTGCAGGAGGCATTGAAAGGCTGTGAAGCCCTTCCTTCTCACTGGCTTCCAGGGCTTTTAGAAGTGAGGCTGCAGAGTCAGCCTGCAGGCTTGTTGCCTGTGACGGGAGGGGTGCTGACCTCTGCTGGTAGACGTGTCAAAGGGACAGGTTCAGAAGGTCTGTGCTCTCTGAATTCTCACCTTCTCTGGCTGGGTTTATAGGCAAGGGGTAGATTTATTTTTCCCCCCTCGAGACAGGGTTTCTCTGTATAGCCCTGGCTGTCCTGGAACTCACTTTGTAGACTAGGCTGGCCTTGAATTCAGAAATCTGCCTGCCTCTGCCTTCCAGGTGCTGGGATTAAAGGCGTACACCACCACCGCCTGGCAGATAGATTGATTCTTGACCAGAATAATAATTAAGAATGTATGAAATATCTGTAGTAGAAATTTTCCTGCCTAGCTTTTCCCCATATTTAACAGATTTCCACATGCTTTAGTACATCCAAAGTCAGAGTCAAACATATCCCAATGCTGTCCTAGGCTTAGGAAGGTGCAGGGCTTGTCCTATAGACTGTGCTTTGGAAGGATTCTACACACACCACCACCACCACCACCACAGGTGTCTGGGATGAAATTTTAGTCCCCATGTCGTGTAACTTGGAAAGGAGATGGATCTTTAGGGGATGGCCACACCCTTACTGTTGCTCTGGGCGGGGGTGGGACAGATTGCTTCTTCCTAGGCACCCTGGAAAGAATCAAGCCAGCCTCACTCCTCTCTGTCTGTAGAGCCCTCCCTCTTGTACTAGCTGCCACGTGATGCTCCCCCAGCCCCCCACCCCGTTACGACACAGCCAGAAGGGCACTCAGCACACATGAACGCCATGCTACATAGGTTTTCTCGCCACCAAAATCACGAGCCATGTAAGTATCTGTACCTGGCTCAAAGCGTGGCATTCTGTCCAAGCAGCAAAAGGCAGGCTAAGACAGACAGACAGACAGACAGGAAAAGGTTGTATTGCCTAAAAGGAAAAAGAAAAAACCCCTGACTGGTTTAAACAAACAGGGAAGTCCATAGAGTGTTTGGAGAGCAAAAAGTGGGAGTTATCACTAGGCTTTGCAAGTGCATGAAACCAACTAGGACGTCATCAGGAACCAAGGTAGCACCTCCCATCCCTTTGCTGAGGACTCAGGAACTTCCCTCCAGAAGACTGTCTGACTGCTTTGTAGGCCTGGTGGTCCAGACCCCATCACTATCCAAATGGAACTCCACCCCCCTCACCAGAGTCCTGGGCATGTGGTTTGACCTTTGTGGCTTCCAGCTTCACCTGTGAGGTATAAACAGGAACAGCGTTGATTGTCCAGCAGCAGCGGCAGCAGAATCGGAAGCATTTGTAATGTTCTCTTCTCCATCCTTTGATGATCACTAGCGTGTATTGTGGCACTACGCCGAGTCTCAGATAACCCTAAGGCACATAGCCTGACTACCCCACCCTGTGTCCTAGAACAGGAAAGTAAGCAGGGAAGAGGGGAAGTGCCCCCTCTAAGATGGCGTGCCACAGTCCAGAGACATGTGGTACTCACCTGGAGTCAAGCCCATGTTGGAGGCCACTGTGAGGTCATCTTCCTTTCAGAAGATTACCATGGTCACCTCCTTTTTATTCTTTACCCCAATTCTGCCCTGCATCCAAACTTGCCAAGATTAGAGAATCCTATCTTCCCCAAGTCCAGTGGGCAGCAGTCGGCCCTCATCCCATCGGAACCTGGAGCCCACAGACCTGCCCTGTGCCCTCTTCTCAGATCTCACCCATAATCTCTACGACATAGCTGGAGAGGTGGCTTGGTCCCCCGTGGGCTGCTCGCCGTGGCTGGCTGTTGACACCCTCTGTGGTTCTTTCTCTTCCCTTTGCAGCCAGTGTAACATGGTGTGACTCACAGCTCCATACCATCACCCCTTCTTACTGAATGGAAGAAACCAAATGTCCCCGTGGCTCGGTCTGAGGCCTACTGCCCTTCTTGCTGGTCCTCGCCTAAGACTGCTCACACCTGACACTGACCAGTGCATACTGCCCGGCGTTTGAGTTCCTTACCAGGAAGCGTTAGCGTCTGAGGATGCCAGCACACCCCTCCAGCCAGGCCTCTGCCCTTCACAGGTGCCTGGCTTTCAAGGCCAGCCGTGACCCCACAGTCTTCTGGCCTTTCTGGTCTCTTCCCCTTCCCCCTCTCTTTCTGTCCTAGAAGGAAGCCATGGAAAGAGGCAGAAGGGACCCTAGAACAGGCTAGGTTGGTCATGGAAGGCTTATGAAGGATTGAAGGAGACAGAGCAAGCTCAGAGATCAGCTTGTCTGGGGACCAAAAGCAGCCTGTGAAGGAAAGGGAGTATTTTATCTTACGAATCCCAGGGGGCATGCCGACACTTCACATGAGTGAAGTCGGGAAGGAACCTGGACATGGAGGCCGGAGAGGAATGGCCTTGCCTCGCATGCTCAGCCTGCATTTTTATACAGCCTAGGATCACCTGCCCAAGATTGGTATCACCCACAGTGCACTGGGTCCTCCCACATCCCTCATTAATCAAGAACTGTTTCACAGTCTTGCCCATAGGCCAGTCGGCTGGGGGCATTTTCTCGGTTGTGTCGAGTTGACAAGCCCAGGCCCTCGCCAGCACACTTCTTCTCTCTTCCTCGCCCCGCCCTGCCCTGCACCCCATCCTTCACTCTTCAGCTTGCTTTGATGATGCTCCCCCAGCTGTCTCACCCAGCTCCCAGGATTGCTTTCTAAGCAATGCCTCTGCTCCTGTCAGCCCCACCCTCCTCTCCCCTGTTCAGCTTGCCCCGCCTCCTTCAGCTCTGCCTTCTATGAGCACCCTCTCCTGTCCGTCCTCGGGGTCCTTTCTCCCCTTCCTCCCATCCTTCCTCCCTTTCCTCGTCCTCCTTGCAGCATCCCTCCAGTCCTCCTTATGGTCCTCCAGCACACACCAAGTCCACCAGGCCCCTTGAGGGAGGGAGAGGGAGGGAGAGGGTTCTTCCCTGTCCTCTTGCTAAGCCCTGCACACTTAACCTAATCTTAAAAATGCCCATAAGAGGCCTCATCATTTCCATCACATAGAGGAATTCGAAAGTAAAAAGAGGAGGCTTGCCTGCCTGAGCCAGACAGGACTTGACTGGGCATCTCGGTGCCCTAATGGGGTCACATGCATTTCTTTGTTACTAAACCTCAGGCTCCAAGAGACTTCATTTTCTATAAATATTTGTTACATGGATTTGGAGTTTTAGCCTTCACACTCACACACACCCTGGCGTACTTCAGCTGGCTGATTCTTAGGGAAAAAGCTAAGCTCTTAGTGTTGAAAGCAGTGTGTGGGTGAAGGAGAGCTGACTCTGGTAATGGTGAATGAAGCAGAGGTGTGGAGGAGGGGAGGGACCAAGTCTCTGAGGTGAGGACGCAGCGCCACCCATCTGTGCAGTCCAAGCACACTGTGTCTGCTGACGGGACAAGTCATGGTATTCCAGCAGGTAGGGCGTACAGCTTACTTGCAGAGTCTGTGTGAAGGAGGGTCTTCCAGATCTTTTCTTTGTGGGAATGAGGTGCGTTCTGCTAAGGGAAGAGAGAAGGAGTCTGACTGTCTTTCACAGTAAACGAGAAAGCCATGGGAGGAGCTAATTTGCTGTCCTTTGGGCAGAGTTGTAACCGCTGTCAGTCTGTCCGGGAACTGCTTTTTCTCTCCCACTGGAGCTAGTTCCCTTAAGATCTGAACTTCACGTCACATCAGTTTGTGCCAAGCCACCCCTTTTGTTTAGTTTCAGATTGATACTTTGGCCATTTATCAGTAAGTTGCTAACAAGAACTTGATGAAATGGGATATTTGAGGCTGATGCCAGAGCATAGTCTGCGGAGACCCTGGGTCTGGTCCCCAACACTGCACGAAACACACAAAGGGGGGCATGCATGCCCGTAATCCCAGCTCAGAGTCGGAGGCAGGGCAGTCAGGAAGTTCAGGTCCCCCTCCGAGAGACGTAGTGTGTCCCGGGTCCTGTGTCCAGGTTGGTCAGCCTGAGCTGCTCAACCCTGTCTCAGAAAGGAGAAAGGAAAGAAGAGGAGGTGGGGGAGCTGTTGCTGCTGCTGTTGTAGGATGTTTTCCCATCCATTGAGACCACCACCACACACACACACACACACACACACACACACACACACACACACACGGTGTCTCAGTTGTGTGGCCTTTGGTCTTATTGGCGATCCTAGCTTTGAAGTCTGAATAGATGGCCCACCCTTTTTTAAATGCTAATATAATTAGTGCCATAGTCACTAAGAGAGTGAGTCAGACCCCAGACTGGGGTCCTTTTCCACCTGTTTAGTAGTTCTAGGACTTTAAACAAAGTACCTAAAGCTTTGGTTTTTTTTCACAGGCAGCTTGGCCATCGCAGCACCTAGCTCCTGTGAGTATACGTGCATTGAGTGACATGACCACAGACAGTGCCAGTGAGGCATGAGGGCGTGGTTGTTTCCATAAGCAGTCGCTGTAATGATTGCCCTAAAGCAGGGTACAAAGCCCTTAAAGCCCGTGCCAACTGCCCCTTTGCCAGCCATGGTGAGCACGGTTGTGGTTACCTTCTGTACTCAGAATACCCTGCAGAAGGATGACATCATCATCCCCAAATAAAGAGCCAGATGTGGCGGCGGCGGCGTATGCCTGCAATCCCCAGAACTCAAGGATGGAGGCAGCTGGAGCCCACGTGGTCAGATCCAGTCTGAACAGGATAGTGAGTTGAGGCAGCCTGGGTGAGAGGAGACTGTATCTCAAAGACGCAAACGCCAAGAAGAAGAAATAATAATGATACTAGTTGAGGCTTAGGCTCTGATGACGTGGTCAGATACAGTGTGGTGTCGCTGGTGTCCCAGCATATATAGCATCTAAAATCTTCAATCTTCCAAGTCATTTTGTGTATGCTAGTATTGATTGCTGTCCGACTGTCTCTTGGTCATTCCAGGATGAGGCTAGTGACTGGGCACAGTCAGAGGGTTGAGGGTTGGGACTTTGAGAACCATTCCTAGCCTCTGGACCAGAAAAAGTGCCCTAAGGTTGATCCGCAATGGCCTGTGTTTCAATTAGTCATGCATACCAAATCAGCTTTCATTTAAACCATAAAAGATAGGGTCCAGGGAGTCTCTAGATGGCTGAATACATGGGGTCCGTGAAAGCTCAGTGCATCTGCCCACACCGTCCTCATGTCTGTCCCCATGTCTGTCCTGATAAACCTTTAACTGTTGCCTTTAAGAAAATTGATGGATTCCCAAGGAGAGAGTCACAGGAACCTGTAGCCAGTCAGTCAGCCACAGGGTTGGGAGGCAGATTCGCACCTGGGATCCCAGGGATGTGGGGGATCTGAGCCCTACACCCGTGGATCCCACGTCACCCCCAGGCGGAGAAAGTCAGCACTGAACTGAGGATAGGACACAGCAGTGGGTCCTGTAGGCATTGTGCTCGGTGGGCGGGGAATTCCATACACTTGGTCTCAGAATTCTGTGTCCATTGTGGAGATAAGAGAAGTGGAATGGAAAGTGGGGAGGGGGGTAGATGGTAGGGGGTTGGGAGAGGAAAGAAGAGAAGGAGAGGAAAGGAGAAAAGGGACAGTAAGAAAAGCGGCTTCTCCTCTACAGAAGGTCGCAGGGAAGGTAGCTGCAGTTCCCCAATAGGCTCAGTGCCCCTGGGCCTGCTCTCCCTTCTACTCTGTCTCCCGCTCACCTTGAGCCCCTTGAACAGACTGGCCGGTGCCGTCCCAGGCCTGTGAACTGATGAGGTGTCCGCCAGTGTCGTCCCAGGCCTGTGAACCGATGAGGTGTCCACAGCTGGTGCCTTGCTGTGATTGATGGTTCTGTGCATGCCTTTTATACATTATGACTTGAAATAACATCTCCTGACAGAAGTGTCTCTGGCCATTAAGAATAGCGGCATGCCATGACGGAGATAGCCTGTGGATCTGTAACGGGAGCTTCGCTGCTAGCCCCAACAGGGTACATAATTGCGGGCCTACACTGGAATTCTGGGAAATGGTATTGCTTCCGGGATGAGGTACCTTTCCTCAGAGTCTTAACTGCAGAATGCTCGTGGTGTTTTCTGATCATCTTGAGTTCACCTTCTCTGGTTGACAGAATTGATCTCACCCTCTGGTGGTTTGCTGAATTGATCCTTTCATCTTTCTCCCCACCTCAAATCTGCTGAAGTGAGAACTCCTAGAGAAGTAGCCCTGCTCTGTAAAGTTGAAGGTTTGTTCTTGGAGAAAGCAATAACATGAATAAACCTTTGTCAGGTCAGTTCAAGAAGAGAGTGAAACCGCAAAGTGTCAGAAATGAGAGAACCTTCTTAACTGTCAGCAGATTCTCAAAAGTAATGCACAGGGAAGAGAAGTTGGACAGGGCTGGAGTTGGTTAAGAGAGCTTGCAGCTTTTGCAGAGGACCAGAGCTAGGTTCTCAGAAGCCACTTTGTGGCTCACAACCATTTGTAACTTCTCATTAGGGGAATACAAAAACAACACCATTTTCTAGCCTCCACAGGCACTGCACACATGTGGTATACAGACAAACATGTAGGCAAAACTCTTGTATACATAAACATTTTTTTAAAGAAAAGTGGAACCATGATGGTTTTAATGAGAACAGCCCCAATAGGCTCATATATCTAGGTCCCCAAATGGCGGAATTGTTTGGGAAGGATAGGAGGTGTGGCCTTGTTGCAGGAGGTGTGTCACTGGAGTAGACTGAGTTTTCGTCATTTCCAGTTAGGACCCCCCAGTCATGCCTAGCTAGGCTTGTGGGTCAGACGTAAGTTCTCCACACCATGCCTGGCGCCCATGCTCCCTCTAAAGCCATAAGCCCCAGATTAAATGCTTTCTTTTATAGACTGGTTGTGGTGTCTCATCAAAGCAATAGAAGAATAACCAAGACAGGGGCTGCATTGATCAGTTATTACTTGAGTGATTATCACTGGTGTGTATTTTCCTGGTTTGCTTCTTGCCAAATACCACAGGAGAGAAAGTAATTGAGTCATATGAAAATAGGTGGCCTGTATGTGGCTGGGGGTGTAGCTCAGTTGTTAGAGTGATTGCCACGCATGCGCAAACCCACGGCTCTGTTCCCAGCACCACATAAGCTATGAACGGTGGCAGAGACCTGTACTCTCAGCACCTGGGAGGTGGAGGCAGGAGGATCAGAAGTTTAAAATTATCTTATATATCCAGTCTGACCCAGAATACATGAGACACCCTCCCCCCCATCATCCAAAACAACAATGAAGAAAGAAATTACAGAAGCTGGGGAGGTACTTAGTTAGTAAAGTATTTGTCACACAATCATAGAGACCTCAGTTTGGTCCCCAGAGGATACATTTAAAAAAAATAAGAAGCTATAAGCAGGCATGCTGTGCATGCCTTTAACGCCAGCACTTGGGAGGCAGAGGCAGGCTGGTCCCTGCGTCCTTCTGCCACTTGCCCTGTACAAGCAGAGCATGGTCCTCAGCCCTGGGCACAGGAAAGGAAGGATGGGTGCTGTGTGAGGCCCGATTGATTCCTAAGTCGGAGCCAGAGAAGGCAGCAGTTGGAGGAGAGCAGAGAACCGAGCACGCACGTAAGGCACAGGCAGAGCTGTGCAGGCCTAAGAGGTGTGAGCAGTCGGAAGCCTGGTGTGCTCTAGCCAGACACGGGCAAGGATCCCTAAGTATACCAAGAGATACACTGAGGAGTCTATAGCAACACAGAAGGTGTCTCCCATCATCTCAAGAAATGCCGAGAGCTGTGCAGGATTCCCTTTCAAGACCCCTAAGGCAGTAGAGATTGGAGGAAGCTATGCTGTTGCTGGCAGCAACTGCTGGGTGGGCCCTGCTCCTCTTGTCAACCTGTTGCTTAGTGTGACCTGACTGTGGTCCTCACTTGGTTTAGTTCAGCGTCTGCGTTCTGTATCCTGGGAAGGGGGCCGGGGCTGTTGCTGGGTGGTCTCGGTAAACAAGGCACATAGCATCTGAGGAATGGCATCTAAAGTTGTCCTCAGACTTGCATAAGGTTGTGTACACAGGTACAGGAGCACCTGTGTGCATAGGCACACACACATGCACGCACGCACATACATGCAAAACCAAATCCAAAAACTTGGAAGAGAATAAAATGCCAGTGAAATTCAGTCTATTTTCTAAGCCCTGAGACTTTATTAATACCTAGCTTTGTCAATGACCATGTGCCCTGACTTGCTTTCTGTTGCTGTGATAAATATCATGACCAAAAGCAACTTAGGGAGAAAGGATTTCTGTGCCTTACACTTCCACATCACAGTCCATTATCAAGGGAAACAGCGGCAGGAACTGAAGCAGAGGCCATGGAGGAGGGCTGCTGTCTGACTTGCTCAGTTTGCTTGCTTATACGGCTGAGGACCGCCTGTCCAGGGAAGCAACTCTCCCACACCAAATCGTCAATCAAGAAAATGCCCTAAAGCCTTGCCTACAGTAGGTCTGTTTGTTTTGGGGTTTTTGGGGTTTTGGGGGGGGGGATTTGGGTTTTTTTTTGAGACAGGGTTTCTTTGTGTAGCCCCGGCTGTCCTAGAACTCACTCTGTAGACCAGGCTGGCCTCGAACTCAAAGATCCGCCTGCCTCTGCCTCCCAGAGTGCTGGGATTACAGGCATGCACCACCACCGCCCGGCTCTTGCCTACAATCTGATAGGGGCATTTTCTCAGTTGAGTTTTCTATTCTAAGATTACCCAAGCTTAGACAGAATAAAAATATCATGATTCTGTCTAAGCATGTTACAAAAAATTATAAGAAGCACGGGCCATCGCTTCACTGGTCCTCCCTTGCTCTGTGACACACACATACACACACACACCCCAGCACACCTCCACACCCTCAGGATGAGGCCAGCAGGCGGCAGACAGGATCTTGGGGAGAAGATGCATTCCTGGAGTTAGAGGCCGCCTGGAGAGGCAGGTAGTCAGAGAGCTAAAAAAGAGCCGGCCAGGCTGCTGCAGGGCTTCTAGGTTGGCCTCTGCTGGCATTCTGGGCTACGTGCCGCCATGTGTGCGGGCACACACGGCCTCTTCTCACCAGATGCCAGGAGAGCCTGCAAACTGCACCCCAACCTGCAGCAGAAGCCTCTCAGGTTCCACCAAACATCACTCCTCACGTGCCATGGCTGGGAGGAAACTGGGCTTCCCCACAGAAACCTGCTGCTCTGTGTACCCCTTTATTCCTTTTAATTGTGGGGCCCACATGAGGTCCTTTCTTCCCTCGCCCCATACAGCAAGGCCCACAAGGCATATACTTTGATTTTCTAGTCTGCTCTCTGCCTTGAATCTTTGTGTGAGGCTGAATTGAGCCCACCCACACTCAGTCACTGTGCCCTAGTCTCATCTAGAACATCAGAAAGGCTGGTTTCTCACTAATAGCATCATGCTACTCTGGAGAAAGGTATTTGAGTCCCACGCCTCAGTGTCTTCATCTGAGGAGAGGGGTCGTGGCCTTCCTGTCCTTATGGACTTAGGCTCAGCTTGGGGGTTGGGGGTAATGCTGCCGGTGCTGAGATCAGAGTGGCCACAGTGTTGGTTACTGTGTGTCAGGGTTGTTTCTTACATCCTAGTGTTTAGCTGCTCTGTG
Organism: Apodemus sylvaticus; assembly: GCF_947179515.1. Lineage (NCBI taxonomy): Eukaryota > Metazoa > Chordata > Mammalia > Rodentia > Muridae > Apodemus > Apodemus sylvaticus. The sequence goes on from NC_067473.1 coordinate 4,780,966, forward strand.
CTGTTACTCTTGGAAACATCTTCATGCTCCTCCTTGCTGTTTCCAATAATGCATGGCAGCCAGTGTAAATTACTGTGGAAGATACTGCAGGAAACCTTTCTCAGTCTCAACACTTGGAACCAATCGAGCCTCCAGATACCTATCTGCACATTTCCCCACGCCGTTCTTCTTCCCCCTGCCCCTCCCCGCCCAGGACTCCGACCTCACTTCCTGTCACAGTGTGGCCTCCACCCTCTAGACAACCTCTTCTCAGCTCCCTCTTCCTTCTTACAGATAAAAGCCGAGGCTGTCAGGGACATGGGGCTTAGTTAGGGAGCAGTCCTTTGAGGCTCTGCGTGCCCTCCCCAGTGCTGACAGCGATCAATTCCTGGAGGTATCTGTAGCCATGCTGAAAACTGAGTTAACAAACAAAGAACAGACAGCCACAGAAACAGTGACGCCAAGGGGTCCACAGACACAGGGTGTGGCAGCCGTCCCTCTGACTGGCACTTTGTTCAAGGGTGGGACTGGGATAATTTACACCCGTGGCGATGCCCTATGACAGCCTGTCCAGGAAGGGGGACTGGATAGTAACGTGTACCTCCTGGCACTTCTGCCCCTCCTGTGGCCTGTGTCTGAGGAGACCTGGAGGAGCTTACAGAGGGGAGGCCAGGTGTGGCCTTAGACCATCTTTTATTTCCCAGTTTTAGTTGAGATCAACTATCTAACAGTCACTGTGTGCCTGTTCCCAAGAGTGATAGGATGGCCCCCCTTGTAGACTAAGCAAGAGTTTCCAGGTGGGACCCAGATTTGTCCTGGTGGGATTTGGGACAAGGAAGCCGGGACCCAGTCAGGCTTCCTGGAACCACAGCCCACCACGGCTGGCCGCTCCCTGCCTGAGACAATGGTGCCCGATGGTGCTGCCCAGTTGGTAGTTATTATTTTCTCGTCGCTGTGACAGAAGCAAGTTAAAGGAAGAAAGGTTGACTGGGCTCACAGTTTGAGGGGACACAGTCCACCGTGACGTTAGGAGTGAGAAGGAAGGTCATATGTCATCCTGGGTCAGGACCAGGGAGGGCCGAGCCTAGTGCTTGGCTCCCGCTGACCTGTGCAGCCTCAGCGCCCAGCCCATGGACTGCTGCTGCCCACAGGAGCACAGGTGGGTGCTCCCCCACAGGGGGTGGGTGCTCCCTCCTCAGCTAACCTGATCCAGCTAATCCCTGTGGACATGCCCAGATGCTTGTCTCCTGTGACATTCTAGGTCCTATCCATCACAGCGGTGAATTAATCAGTAGGCATTATCGCCAGCACAAGAATGCTGAGCCCACTCCAGAGTCGTGTCTCATTGACCGTCCTGCATTTAAGCTTGATTAACAGTCACTGGGAAGCCCTTCTTCCGTTAGCCCTCACTCTGGTGTCTGCTTGACTAACCCAGTACAGTGACTGTCCTCTTCATCTTCGTATTATTGAGATCAAAAAGACGAGGCAGTGTACATATTTTTGCACTTTCTAAATTAAAGTTTTGTGGAAGTGGGTTTGGGGGAAATATTAATAATTTATGATACAGTGAGGGCCACTGAGACTTGGATTTGTTTAGTAGTCTGTATTCAGAATTTTTAGAATATATAGTGTGCTGGTGAGATGGCTCTGTAGGTAAGAGGGCTTGCTGTCCAAACATGAGGGCCTGAGTTCAAATCCCCAGCACCCACACAGTACCCAGGCCCCAGAGGAGGAGGTGGAGACAGGTAGATCGAGCTGTATTGGTGAGCGTGGGGTTCAGTAAGATACCCCGTGTCAAGTAGTGAGGCAGATGAGCAGAGCCATCAGAGAAAATACCCCACATCCTCCCGTGGCTTCCATTTGCACACTAGTAAACACATGCGCGCGCACGCGCGCGCGCGCACACACACATACACACATACACATGGACGCAGAAATGATGATTAGACAGACAGGCTAAACATTTGAAATTATTTCTGCAATCTTAATTCCATGTTTCCTACCAAAATTAAAAAATAGCTTTGGTATAAGGCATACTTACAACTTATTATGCTTTAGAACACTGACGTGTTTTTAAAAATAGTAATAGGGCTATTTCCATATGGTCGTTATTTCAGTGATGCCCGCCCCCAGATCTCTCTAATAACCTACTTTTCCACTGAGAAGGAAGTACACTCAGTTCTCCTATGTCTAGCTTCCCCATCAGTCCTTGTGGTAGGGTCCGCCTGTGCCATGGTGCTTGTGTGGAGGTCAGGACGAGGTGCAGGAGCCCAGCCTTCCCTCTTGGGTGCTGGAAGCTTTCGCCTGTGTCTGACACAATGGGCAGAGGACCCAGATCTCCACCTGCCCCTGTCACATGTGATCTGTGCGTTTTCAGTGGCCACTGGTAACTTGTGGCCAGCACGTACAAGAACTCGCTGAGGGCGGATGTAAAGAAGAGCGACTTGCTTGCTGAGTGGTTTCCCGTCTGAGGAGGACCCAGGCCTATAAATGCAGTGGACTCGTGAGGGCTCCTGGGCACCTGCCCATAAAGCTCTAATGGACACGTCAGAACAGCAGCAGTTTAGTCATTGCGAGATGCTGCGGGAGGAAGTGCTCTTTGAACTGGTCCTTGAAGGTATGTTAGTGTCCTGAGGCCTCTGTAACCAATCTCTAGTGAACAACAGAAATTTATTCTCCTTCAGTTTTGAAGGCCACGCGTCTAATGTAAGGGCATCAGCAGCCTAGAGGCTGGAGGGGAATGTTTCCCAGGTGCACCCCTCCCTGTCTAGCTCTCCGTCTGTCTGCGCCCCCCTTCTTTTTCTGTCCCTCCACTCCCTCTCTGTGCTTCTGCTGTTTGCTGACAACCCTTGGTGTCCAGCACTGTCTCCAGATTCCTCTCTGGACCTTTTTCGACTCCTCTCTCTTTTACGAGGACATGCTATTGAGTCCAGGATGGTCTGGTCCCAAGCTCCTTGTCTTGTGTAAGGGTCTGACATCTGAAACTCCCTGATTACAAAGCATTTGCATTCAGATGTTAAATTTAAGTGGCCATTCTTCGAGCAGGGTGTCACTGTTCCGCCCACTACTGATAGGATCCAGGAGACCACAGACAAGAGCACCCAGTGTGTGCAGAGACACAGTGTGTGCAGAGACACGGGGACTCCTTGGGAACACCTTCCCAAAGTCAACTTCCTGAAGTCCATGTTTCCTTTGAGGGTATTCTAGTGTGATTCCAGTGCATTTCTGGGGGAGGGGGTGTCACAAACAGATAGGTTCCAGCTAGACTACTGAAACTTGAGTTGAGTCCACTCTGGCTGCATAGGGCTAGATGGGGCAGGACCGCACTTCACTGAGTTCATGTTAGAGCATCCAATGCCGTTTTAGAAATCTCATTTGCATGTGTTCCCGGTTAGTGTTTACGATGGATTTTATTTAAGCTTAGATGTTACTCCTTGCATGCAGCTTATTAACCTTTATTTTACATCGCACTGTAGGGAACCCGCTGCCTTCTGGTCTGCTCTTCGGCAGCTCCCTCGGACAGCAGTACTGGGCTAACACACAGTTCAGAGAGTAGGTGACCTCTCTCCACTTGGGGACCAGGTCCTCAAGGACCAGTCGGAGTGCATCTAGCAGTGATGTGCAAGATGCAGAAGTAACGAGGGGAGAGGACAAGACCTTGAGGCTCAGACCCTGCAGGGCCTAAATCTAGACTTCTTTGTCTCTCTCCTCAGAGTGTTTTGGATGGGGTGGGATCTTTGTTTGGGCTGAGTTGGATTGTTTTTGTTTTTTGCTTTTTCTCTTTAACCACAAATTACCTATTTTTTCCTCTGCTTTCAAATGCAGTTTTGGTTTTAACAACTAAGTAAATGATGGAAGTGGCTCCTGAAGACCAGAAAGTGGGATTAAACTTTGCCTGACTTGGTTGTGGGCTGTGCTCTGTGGTAATGTGTTCTCCATCTGCACCATGGGCATTCAGCGTTTGGTCTCACCTCTTTACCACTTTGCTTAATTCAGTCAGTATTTTTTTTTTTCATTTTAAAAAACATTATAAATCTTCCTCAATGGTCAGTCTACTCATGAGAAGCTTCAGACTAACCCTAGAAGTGAGGCTTGCTACAAAGGCTCTCACAGCCTGAGGCAGAACCTGAGTGTAGTGTGGAATCCTGGGTAAAAGTCTGTGCCGGCAACAGGACGTGACTGAGAGTTAGGACATCTAAGCAGTGTGGGCTTTGGTTAGTAGCTGGTTCATGCTCACTCTGGGTGCATTATGTAACAGTGTACCATACTAATAAAAGATGTCAACAAAGTTCTAACGGTCTCATTGCCGACCAGGGTGACTAGAGGCTGCAGTGGAAGGGCAGTCCTGGGAGGCAGGCAGGCAGGCAGACCCAGCGCCAGCTCAGGGCTCCGTAAGACCAGTCATGAGCTCCATGGCTCGCTCATACAGGTGTATGAACAGAAGGGTGGGCTGTCTGAGTGGCTGAGGCCAGCCTCTGAACAACACAACGTATGACAGATACAACGCGGGAGAAAACAGATACCTGTCCACATTGATGTTGGTACATTCATACATAAACACATGTGAACAATTGTCCCCAAGAGAATTATGCCAAATTACATGGATGAGGCAGGTGGAACCCAATTCCTCACCTACTGAGTGTGGGCTCAGAAAGAGGGATAAGGACCCTGAGGAGGACATCCTCAGCCAGGTGACAAGATTGATGAGTCAGCAATGTCGCCATTGTGTCCTTGATGTGAGATGAGGAAAAACCAAGTCAAGGTCGTCGGAGCCCCAGCTCGTCTCCCTGCCCTCCTTAGGACCGTCAGGGTCGTCGAGCAGAAGCAAGCCCAGGGAGAGGAGCGCAAGCAGGCGTAGTGATTGTGGCTGTCACAGCTGGGCCTCTAAACAAGAAGAAAAGCGTATGGGGAAAAATGCAGAAATCCTAATCCTTCCTGTTTCTGTGGCAAGTGCCATGACCAAATCAGCATGGGGAGGCTTTAAGGGGTTAATTTGCCTTACACTTCTCAACACAATCCATCTTTGAGGAAAGCCAGGAGAGAAACTTAAAACAGGAATCATGGAGGAAACCTGCTTCCTGGTGCACTCACGGGCTCATGCTTATTAGCTAGATTACATAGCCCAGGAGATGGTGCCGCCCATAGTGGACGGAGCCCTCCTGCGTCAGTCAACAATCAAGACAGCCTCTCTCAAACTGTCCTTAGGCCAGTCTGGCTAGGCAGTTCCTAACTGAGGCTTTCCTGTCAGGTGACTCTAGACTGTTTCAGGTGAACTCATGAGGACCCCCAATGAGTGAAAGCTATAATCCTGTGTCACAGTTGGTTTATTATTGTGACGGGTGTGCTGGAGCAGCTGGGTGGTTAATCTCAACTGTCTGCTCCTGGGATTGGGGAGGCACCTAGGAGATCGGTAAAGCAATCCAGGTTTGTCTGAGGTCATTTCCAAAGAGAATTAACTGAGGAGAAAAATTGTACCCTGAACACTGTGGCCCACAGCACGGGCCTGCTGGCAGTTAAAGTGTTGTACGTGGTACAGCATCACAAAGCACAAGACTTCCATGGGCTATAATCTCCAAAACAGAGCCAGAATGCATCCTTGACCCTTTCAGTCATTCCTGTTCAGTACATGAGGCTGGAGAGTCTTGGGAAAATGCCTTGGGAGTCATAAGCTCTGGCTGCCCTTCCAGAGGACCCTGTTCAGTCCCCTGCTCTCACACAAGACCACATACCTATAACTTCAGCTGCAGTGGCTACACCCTCTTCTTCCGCCCAAAGGCACTGCACTTGTACACATGCATATTCACATAATTTAAGTAACTGATGTTGACTGCCTCTGGTTCCTAAGACTTTGGGACAGAGATGTAGGGAGTACGTAAATATTGAGAATGCAGGCTGGGAAACTCTGGAACTTAACAAGCTATTGTGTTAGGTGCTTAGAAGGTGCCAGAATGCCAGTCGGAAAAGTATTCAAGACCTTTCGTGTTACATGTTACCTGTGGCACAGGGATTGCACTCTGCTTTTAACCAAATTTATAATCAAAATTTGAGCAAAACCAGAGCAGAGAGATCTGAGTGACCTTCAGTCTACCCAGAAGAAACATTCTCAAAGGTTGGTTCAAGGAATGTGGTTCAAGCTACTTTGCAGCTGACAGGTACCCAGAGTTGAGTGTGCCTTGAGTCTGGGAAGGGGCTGGGTTTAGACTTTTAAGCAGTTAATTTGAGCCTTTTAGAGGTCACGGATGGAATGTTACAGTTTTAGAAAGGATGTAATTGTGGGCTTTTCTACCTGTGCCCCCAAATTCTCTGAAATAAAGACTCTGAGACTTCTTATACATGAATAAATGTGTAGGCCAGTAGCTTTGGCTCATTTCCGCTGGCTCATAACTCAGTTATCCTGTTTAAACTAGTCTAAGTCATGCCACATGACTGGTTACCTCTCCTTCAGTTTCAGGTGACCATCTTCCTCAGAGTTCCCCCTCCTCTCCTGACTCTGTCCAGGAGTCCTCTCTGTACCAGAACTGCCACCTCCCTATTTCCTGCCTAAGCTAATAGGCCAATAGCATTTTATTGACAGCCGATGATTCTATAATTGCACAAGAGATTCTTTCTCCAGAGGGTGTTTAGGTGTCCAGTTGTCAAGAGGCGGACTTGGGATAACCCATCTTAGCGTAATTTGTGTTTCTTGCATGTGCATGAGGTAGAGGGAAGATGGTGTAACATCTGAGTGTGTGTGTGTGTGTGTGTGTGTGTGTGTGCGTGCGTGCGTGCGTGCGCGCGCGCACTTTCTTCCACCTGTGTGTGGGTTCCAGGCATTAAACTCAGGTCACCGCCGCCGTGGTGTAAACTCCCTGCCTGTCGAGCAGGCCCCGTGGTTACTAATCTTGTCAACCTTACTAGCCATGAAGCACCTAATGTAGCACACCTCTGAGTGTGTCTGTGTGAGCATTTCACAGAGCATTAATCAAGAGGATAGACAGATTCTGGATGTAGAAGCCAGTGGAATAAGGGAAGAAAGAAGGGCCGGCAGAGAGCTGGCTCCGCCCAGCCTGCGGTTAGGAGTGCTGACTGCTCTTCCAGAGGACCCCAATGCTGGCACTAGTGTCCACAAGGGCAGTTCACAACTGTTCGTATCCGACTCTAGGAGATCTGATGCCCTCTTCTGGTTTCTGTGAGCACCTGCACTCATGTGGCATACTCTCATAGACACATACACAGAGACACACACACACACATAAATATGTTTAATCAAGGGGAGCTAAGACAGTTACGGGCATCTACAGTGTGCACAGTTCTTATGAAAAGCCTGTTTTGTATGCGTGGCTCTGGTGGGGATGCTGGCATTCAAATGCATATGAAGCAAGCTCTGCACTCCTGATTTACACTCTAACCCAAAAGGCTTGATTGTAGTTAAATCGGAGTGTCTTGTATTTTGTTGTCGCTAGTGTCTGCTTTGATCTCATTCATCTGAATTCTGATTTAGATGGTAACTTGGGTGCTGGGTAAACTGAAGTAATGTTGCCCTCAGAACAGCTTATGAAGAAGCCAGCGCTATCAGAGATGGCAGAATCGGATCAGAACCTCCCTGGCTTCTATTCTAGCACTTTAGGAGTTGCTGTTCCTCCTGGGCAGGACCCCGTTTCTCTGGTAGATAAATACTTCAAGAAAAGATAGCAGCACAGCGACTTCACTTTCACCCACTTATCTAAGCACTGAGCCGTCACCAGGTCTCAGCCCTCATAAGCAACACCTTGTCCTCGCAGTGTGCTTGACAGTGTGAGGACTGCAGTCACAGTCTGTATTGTTCCCTGTGAAGTGTCACAGCCTCCGCCCCTGGCTCACTGGGAGCTGCAGGGGACAAATGGCAGGGGGGTTGTCTAACCCTGTTCCCCTGCTTCATCGCTGCCCACAGGCGGTTGGTAGTTATGCTTCAGGGCAGAAAAACTACAGGTAACCCCCAGGAGTACGCCCTGGCCCCGACCCCAGAGTGCGGAGATGTTGATGGTCGATCTCGGGCCTGTCCTCCCGCACTCTCTTGCCTCCGGTTACATCAAACTGTAACCTGCTCGTGGGCAGCCTTATTTTGAGTTTTTCCTCGGTTCTCTTTTCTCACTCACCCCTTGGTCTTTTAAGAGTCAGCTTTGGAAAGAACCCACACTAGGCCATTTGCAGTAGGTGTTTGTAAGCTGAACTAATTAATTACTTGAGCAAGAGTCTAAACTGCCCAGGAAGTGAAAGTGGAGTTTGAGTCAGTGTTAACAAGATAGAAAGTGAAAGTTAAGTAAAATAGACCTAGTGCCTTCAGAGGCACTGAGACTTCCTGCCTGTCCACAGGCATTTGGTAGTCAAGTATGTCACACACAGATAGCCTGCGAGGACGGGCTGGGGGGTCCCTTTTCAATTTGTAGGCTTTTCTCCCATCCCCCACCCGCCATCCTGATATGCCAGCTAGGCCTTCCAGAACAATCCTAACTTAGCACGAGTGCTACCCTCTTCCCATCCTGTCGTTAGCCGTGGGTCTTGGGAACACAGTTTGTGGCCACTGAGGTAAGAGCGGTGTATTGTAACCCATGGCCTTTTCTTTTTAGCAGAAGACTCAGAAAGTGGCGTTTATATGCGATTCATGAGGTCACACAAGTGCTATGACATCGTTCCAACCAGTTCAAAGCTTGTTGTCTTCGACACTACGTTGCAAGTGAGTATGCCTGTCTCCTGACAGCTTGTTTTGGGTTGCTGTGAGCATGGTAATTCAGTCCAGCATGGCAACAGGCCTGTCCTGAGCTCCTCCGTAAATCAGGCCGGGGCTGAGGTTTTGTCTACACCCCATGGTAACCTCACTATTGCTGAGTGGATTCTACAACACAGATACTGGATTGTAGTTTAATAAATCAAAGCTAAATCCACAGACTCCTCATCCTCCAGGTAGTAAGGTAAGGTGTGGCACTTGAACCCAGGTGTGTCTGCTTGGGTTGGAGCCTACGTACTAAACTGTGTACTAAACTGCCCCTGCACTGGGGCCTGATTGGCCTTCTTAGTTATTCAGTAAATATATGGTTAATATTTTAAAAAAAATGTTGAGGTGGATAATTCCTTGAAAAGAACTTTATTGTTTTTTTCCACTAGGAAATTTGAACCTGATCATTTTGCTATTAAACTTATATTTATTGGAGCTTATTTTTCTTTATCAATATGGCTTATAATTGCCTGTGAAGGTTCTAAATTACATGTTCAGTGTAACAATCAAGTTCTAGCCAGTGTATAAGATCTATATGCACAAATAAGAATGCACACAGACATTTCACATCACCAGGTAAGACTGCCCTCACTTGTGCTCCAGTAAGTAGACACTAAGCCGAGAGCCTGTGGGCAGATGGCTCATGAAGGGTCTATTTTGGGAAGAGAGGCAGGACCCCAGAGACCAGCAAGGATGTGATTTCAACAATAGCCTGTAGGGGGCAGCTTCACCCTAACCCCAATGGAACCCTAGGCACCCAGAAAAATTCATCCCAGCCTCATGTGTTCTGCGTGCAGAGCTGACCTGGGAAAGCCCCACACCCCCCACACCCCCGGCCCCCGGGCTCTTCCAGCTCTACCCCACTGTCCACCTCCCCGCACGGCCTTTGCTTGTGTGTCACACTTTAGAGGAAGCACCAAGCCCTTGGAGCCCTTCTTTCTGCCTTTTGTCCCTGCACGAGAGACCAACAGGAAGACAGAGGTGGGCTTTTGCTTTTGCTTAATTACATTTCCAACTGTTTGTTTTGTTTTTTTAATTTGTGGAAATACAGTTGATTTTGTAAACAGGCTTTAAGACCTGTGAGCTAGCAGATTCTCACTGAACCAGAGAGCCTTCAGGGAACCCTCAGGTGATCCTCGGGGTGTCCTTAGGGAACCCTCAGGGTCCTGCTAAGCCCCTAAGCCTCCCTGATCCTTTGACATAAGGCAGAAAGCATGAACATGGTTACTATAGGGAAGGTGTATCTTAGAAAGCGATTCCAAGTGTCTCTCCAGCAGTTACTACCAATTTCAGTCAATAACTAGACATTTAATCCTCAAAACAAACCACACCCTCCCCGTGCCTCCCTCCCAGAGTCTTCCTCAGAAGCTGCCACTCTTGACCCTTCACTTTTAAGTAAACAGCCACAAGTACCGACCCACTGTTTATCTAGGTTTTTTGTGTGCCCTGGGGTTGAGTCTCTCTGGAATTAAGAATTTAGCCAGGCTGAGTAACTTGTGAAGAATGCGGTGTTTTCCGGATGCCCAGGGTCAACCATGTCCTGTCACTTGACAGTTAATGAAAGCCACGTGCTCATCCCATCCCAGAATTGCGGATCCTGAGAGTGTGAGCTTGGACGGAGCCGAGCTAGGCACCAGGAGATGGGGCGTGCTGGCAGTGGGCAGAACAGAGGGATCCATATGCTTGACACTCTGGAGACTGACTCCTGGATAGTGCTCCTGGATACACCCGAGAGCCAGGAGAGCAGCAGGCAGGACCTAAGAGGCAGAACAGCCTGAAGGCTTGTACCCAGAGCCTGTGCAGTGATTACCTCAGCAGTGGGCACAGCACAGGATACTGTAATGTGGCCATTAAGAAGAAGGAAAGATGTCAGGGCACAGCTTTAGTTCCAGCACTTGGGAGGCAGAGGCAAGGCAGATCTCTGAGTTTGATCTCTGAGCGTGGGCTACAGAGCAAATTCCAGGATATCCAGGGTTACACAGAGAAACCATGTCTCAAAAGAAAAGGAAGGGCTGGAGAGATGGCTCAGCAGTTAAGAGTTCAAATCCCAGCAACCACATGGTGACTCACAACCATCCATAATGAGACCCGACACCCTCTTCTGGTGTCTGAAGACAGCTACCGATACTTACATATAGTAAATAAATCTTAAAGAAAAAAAGAAGAAGAGGATCATTTTAGAGAGAATGGAATATTGCCTCTCTGAACAAAACTGAGTCTGATTTCTCAGATGAATCACATCCTGATACAGTAAGCGATGGTAGGCTGTCTGTGCTGGGGGAGGAGCTACGGAGAACAGATCTGATATCCAAGAAAGGAAAAGGAGGATTGACCTGCAGCAACATGCATTCACAGCACGCCCATGCACACACACACACACACACACACACATACAGGAATCCCACTGCCCAAAATAACCAAGCAGGGACACCCTGTAGTACAAATAGCAGGATGGGTCTTAGTCAGGGTCACTGCTGCTGCGACGAACCACCGTGACCAGAAGCGCCTTTGGAGGACGCGGTTGATTGCTTGTGCTGACAGTTCCATACTCACCACTCATCGTTGAAAGCAGGAACTCGCAGAGGCAGGAGTTGGGGCAGAGACCGAGGTACATCGAGGTGAGGACAGGTGGTGGCGGAGGCCTGGGCACCCATGGTGGTGGGGAGCAAAGAGACAGAAGATGAAAGAGCTAGGAAAGGTGAACTGTCCAGAAGAGGCTGAGGCAGAAGGATCACAAGTTCAAGACCAGCCTAGGCTGCACAGGGAGAGCCTGTTATAAACAAGACCCCACTTCCTTCCACATAGGCATCTGAGGACCATTCTCAGGTCCACACAACAGCAGCAGCTCTGAATAATGTTTTAATGTTCACGTGCATATATTGAATTATTAATGATTACAGAGTGTTTTCCTTGTTTGCATTTGCTGTTTAGAGGATTGTTTTCTGCCCTGAGCTTTTTCTTGGCTCTTAGTAAATCAAGTGTGACACCTTACGGTATCCCTAAGGGTATGTGTTACAGCTGAACTACGTGCCTCGTGTCAGTGCTCACAGCCCCAGAGCTCATGTTTGCCTGTATGCTGTAAAGTATCACTCAAACTGTGCCTGCCTTTCTCATCTTGTTGTGACTTTTAACATAATGATCAATTATCGTTGCAAATAATTCATTATAACTATGTTTCATATGAAATACCTATCACACATGGGAAAAATTAGGCTATTTAATTATTTTGTATGATTTTAATTATAGAAAATGTGTATATACAAGAATATTTAGTTACAGCTAAAAAAAAAAAAAGTTAATTACCTTTCAGTTTCAAAAACATAATACCCACACCCTCTACCAGGTGTGGCCAGCCTGCAGCCCACAGGCTGTGTACACTCGAGTATGTACTTTGAGCATGGCGGAACACAGATCATAAACTTACTCCAAGTCTTTTGAGGACTGGGGAGATGTCTCTATGCTCAAACCATCTGCCTGAGTTCAAATCCCCAGGACCCATGTAAACAGCTGACCTTGGTTGTGTGCAGACAGGAGGAACTGTGGAAACCTGTCAGCCAGCTAGCCTGGTGTATGCAGTATCCAGCAGGAAAGAACACACACACACACACACACACACACACACACACACACCATCCCAAACCAAGGCGGCAGACAAGAACCAGCACATGAAGTTGCTGTGTGACCTCCACACATGTGCCCATGCTCATGCATACACACACACACACACACACACATGCACACATGCAAAAGAAAAAATATGAGTTTGAGGGTTTTGTGATTTTTTTTTTTTTTTGTAATTTGATCGAACTACTCTAGATGAGCTTTCCAAAGATGACAGTGTCATGTTATAATGTCAAAGGTTAGACACATCTAAATACCTTTAAATGGGCTACACAAAAACATTTTGCTAACATGAATTATTTGTAGCCTACTGTACTGGCTGGTTTTGTGTCAACTCAACACAGGCTGGAGTTATCACAGAGAAAGGAGCCTCCCTTGAGGAAGTGTCACCATGGGATCCAGCTGTGGGGCATTTTCTCAATTAAAGATCAAGGATGGGAGGGCTGAGCCCACTGCTGGTGGTGCCATCCCTGGGCTGGTAGTCCTGGGTTCTTTAAGAAAGCAAACTGAGAAAGACAGGGGAAGCAAGCCAGTAAGCAGCATCCCTCATGGCCTCTGCATCAGTTCCTGCCCTGTGTGCGTTCCAGTCCCGACTTCCTTTGGTGATGAACAGTAATGTGGAAGAGTAAGCTAAATAAACCCTTTCCTGCAGGAATACAAACCCTGACTAAGACACCTACCAGACTTAAACCACTTATCATCAGTAATTACTGGTAAGATTCTGTTGAAACCTTAGTTGAGAGTATTTTCCTCCTGAAATGTGGACTTTAAAAGGATGTTTTCTTTCTGGTTTCTCTCCAGGTTAAAAAGGCCTTCTTTGCCTTGGTAGCCAACGGAGTCCGTGCAGCGCCACTGTGGGAAAGTAAAAAGCAGAGCTTTGTAGGTTAGTAACCCGGCTGGGGAAGGCTGACTGGGAAGGGTCCTTTCCCGGCAGAGCAGAGGGCTCCAGGATTCCATCCCCGCGGGTCCCGCCTGATAGACATTCTCTGAGTTAAAGAGAGAGTTGAGTTGAGTTCTGGCTTTTGCATCCTGGGCTAGACCAGACCACTAGTGTTTGTAAGACAGTGTTGTGCGTGAGCTTGTTGCTGTCCTTTTTGCTTTTCAGGTGGGTTGGGGAGGGGGGGTCGCGTTTTTAATTTAGCAGTTTCTGAGCACACTGGAGGTGCTTTTGTGTCTTTGTCAGCTCAGAGAACACAATCACCACTGATGTGGTCAGATGAGCTCAAGGCAGTGCTCTGGGCTGTGCGATGGCTCTGCTCATCACCTTGTGACAGACAGCAAGCGTCAGGATGTCAGAAATGCGGGGTGAGCCCTGGGCATGGTGGTGCGTGCCTGTAATCCAGCCCTTGGGATGCAGAGGCAGGGGGATTGGAAATTCCAGCCTAAGCTATAGAAAGACCTTGTCTATATAGCCAAGAACTGGGGGTGTTGGTCAATGTGGTGAGGCTTACTGAGGATGTCCAGGGCCCTGGCACTAGAAGGGGAAAAGATGTGTGCCTTCCGACTGTGTCGGCCCTGTCCCATTTGGCCAGAGTCAGCGCCTAATGCTGCTGTTGCTCTGCTCTTAGAAATTAGTTACTTAAGTCTCTTCTCCCTCTAGACTGTAATGTTCTTACAGAAAATATCCCCCCCTTTTTTTTGTCACCCTCACAATTCTAGTTTCCATCACATAGTAGGCCTGCAGTGAATGGTGACCCTTTGCTAACCCCATTGTGTTGAGAACATTTCTCAGGACAGTCCGGGTGACCAAGGGCTGGGCAGTGGTGGTGCATGCCTGTAATCCCAGCACTTGGGAGGCAGAGGCAGGTGGATTTCTGAGTTCGAGGCCAGCCTGATCTACAGAGTGAGTTCCAGGACAGTCAGGGCTACACAGAGAAACCCTGTCTCGAAAAACAAAAAAGCAAAAAACAAAAAAACCTGGGTGTCCCAGAAGTCCCACCTCTATCTCATTTAGGGAGCTTCAGCCTCTGCTGCTGAAACACGTAGTTCTCTCTAGTCTGCCAAACACTGAGATTCCATGCTGCCTGTTAGATCTCAGTGTGCCCTCCTAGCTTAGTGTAGGGAATATGCAACCTTTCTTTAATACACTAGACGGAGCCTGAGCTCTTTGGGTTGTGTTTTACAAGATTTTCTAGTAAATGTTGCAGGTTCACTTGCTGCTAGAAACTTTTCTTCTTCCTGTCATTTTGTCTCTTTTTCCATAGGTGTGTATTGTTGTGCACATATATGCATTTGTGTGTGTATGTATGCATGTGTGTGTTTATATGTACATTTGCAAATACAGTCTACCCTGTATTCGTGTGTATGTGTAGTCGTTTGTGTGTGTACACATTTGCGTGTGTGTGTGTGTGTGTGTGTGTGTGTGTAGTCATATATATGTGAATGTACATTCCTATTTGTGTATGCATATTTGCATGTGGTCATATGTGTGTGGTATGTATGTATTGTGCACTTGTGTGTATGCATATGTGTAGTCATGTATGTGTGTGTGCACATTTACATGAGTGTGTTATATGCACACTTGCATGTGTTATCATGAGGGTATATGTGTAGTCATATATGTGTATATATACCTGTGCAGTATGTATGTGTATGCATGTGGGGTGTGTGTGTGTGTGTGTGTGTGTGCACTCAGACACATTGTTCTGAGGCCCAGGATTAATATTGGGAGTCACCCTCCATTACTTATTTTTATTCTTTGAGTCAAGGTCTCAATTAAACTCAGAGTCTGCCAGTATGCCTAGTAAACCAGCCAGTTGATTCTGGGGACCCCTTGTGTCTGCCTTCTAAGGCTGGAGTTACGCAGCCACCCCGCTGACCAGACCAGTGTTTATGAGGATCCAGACTCCTGTCCTCACACTTACGCGGCAAGGGCTTTAACCACTGAGCCTTAGTTTTGTTTTTAACCTTTGGCTCTTTGTTTCAGGAATGCTCACGATTACAGATTTCATAAATATACTACACAGATACTATAAATCACCCATGGTAAGTGGCATGGACCTGGCTGTATGTGAATGTGGTCAGGATGGGATGGTTTTCCCAGTGTGTGTAACACAGAGGAAGTTCAGCATAAGACTTCCAGCCCAGATAAACATTGAGCTCAGCCGCACGTCATTGTTTTGAAGTTTGCAGAAGGCACCAGTTTTTAAAAAAAAAAAAAAGTAATGACTGCTTTCTTCCGCTTGCACAGTTGCCCTTTCTAGTTCATTGCCGCGTGCGTGAGTGCCTGCTGCCGGATAACAGCAGCCTGGTGTGTGTGCAGCGGTGTCTGCTGCGACCAGAGAGGTGCTGCCCCCTTCCTCTCAGCGGTTGGCCTGGGGGCCTCACCCTGGAGAGAAAGTGGCCACAGGGCTTCAGTTTTGCAGGCCTCTTGTTCTGAGTGGTGTTTGATAGTCTCTCATCACTCATCCAGGATTTATTTATCTTCTTTATTTCAGCTCTGGGGGAGCCCTCAGGGCCTTGGGCTGGCTAGGCTGTCCTCCACCACTGAGCTACAGCGCCAGCCCCGCCTTCATGGTCTTATAGCCACTGCACAGAAACTAGGAAAGAGGACGTAGGAATCAAAATTGAAGAAGTTCAGTTCTGACTCTCTTGCTAATAAAAAAAAGGCTGCTCTGGATGCCCTTGGTGGCAGACACCTGGCCCCTGGCCCAGATGACGGAGAAGGGCAGTTTGAACTGAAACCCATCTACCCTGTCTTAAACACAGCTTAGTGTTAGCTTTGTCTGCTGAGGGGGGGGGGGGGCAGTCACGTGTCTGTTTTATTTAACTAGTTCTATGTGGAGCATCTGAAAGGCAGAAATAACTCCCGAGTGTTTTTAAGTGGTGGTCAGTTATCTGCTAATACTCATTTTTAACCGGAAACCTTGTTCTAAGGAGAGTGGCCTCAGTAGAGCCCACTGAATAAACACAGCAAGATGTTTTCTCTCAGACCTTGATGGCCACACATGGACAGACTCTGTGAGCCATTGTCTGATCAAACTGTCACCAGGTGGTACATGCCTGTAATTCCCAAATAAAATACAAAACTGCGTTTCTTCATGGGGAAAACTCTAGAAGGAAGATCTTCATATGTAGGACAGGAAAGTAGAAAGTGGCCTGAGAAGGGGGAGGGACATTGGGGGAGGGGTGGGAGTGGGGGTGCACATGAAAGAGTGACTAAGATGATGTACATGTGAACAAAACAAGAAGGGCCACCCTAAAACCTGGTCTTTCATCTGTGTACAAAGAATTTTTTAACTAAAAAATATTTTACATAGAGAAAAATTAGGTTTTTACCAGCCTTCAAATATTCTGTATTATATATGTTATAAAGGACAGCAGATACCATATAGCAAATCTCTGTGGTCGTTTAGTAAATAAAAAATTGGGAGGAAAGTCGGTGAAATGAAGTATATAAACAGGCTAAAGCTGGTTTTTAGTAGTAGGAAATACGTTCTCCTTGCATCCCCTAATTTTCTAATTACAAACAGAGTAACAGGAGTGGACCTGTTTGCCCATGTGAATGGTAACACGTATAGACTCTGATTTTTCTTATTTTCAGGTACAGATTTATGAACTGGAGGAACATAAGATTGAAACTTGGAGGGGTGAGTTCTGCCAGTCGTGCGCTCTTCCGCGCACGGAGAGGACGCTGTGTGAAAGCGTGGTTTACTGCCTCAGACCGTTTCCTGTACTGAATTACAACCTGCCTGCTACATCACTCTGCTTCCTACTTGCCCAGTTCAAGGGATTTCCATACTCACGTGCACGCTGTCCCTTTATGATGGACGGTGTTGACAGTAGCCACGTGTCTGTGGCCTCACACTAGGCCTGGAGCTGTAGACCTGAGGAGCTGTAGACCACACCGCATCACCCTCAGATACTGGTCGTGTGGCCCGAGTATGAGCAGAGCGAGCTGTCTGATTAAGCTGAGTTATTCTTCTACCAATACAGCAAAACTGGGACAAGAAAGGTCCTAACTGAACGGTTCAGATGGAATCATGAAAACATCACTTCGGGAACTCTTGGGCTAGGGAGACAGTATGGGTACTGGAGTGCAGGCTGTGTAAGCCGAGGAATGGGAGCTCAGTCCCCCCCCCCCCCCCGGGGCCTTTGTAAAGAAACCAAGCATGGCAGGGGGCACCCAGTCCCTACTGTGGAGACTCTCTTGGGGCTCACTGGCTAGCCAGCCTGACTGAATTGACAAGGCCAGAGCTAGTGATAGACTGTCTCAAAAAAAAAAAAAACAAAACATGGTGGAGAGTGCTTTGTGGACACATACATATACTCGCACACGCACACACACAGTACACTGACATATACAAGAGAACTTTTTGCCAGAATTTATCCTTCGCAGTCATGTGTTTTTGGCCTACAGTGTGGTCAGATTTTAAACTCTTATTCATATGATGGGAAAGTTGTCATCTCAAAGACTCCCAGTGGGCATGGGATACAGTCAGGGGACCCTGCTGATCAGAGCACAAGAGCCCGGTGCTCAAGGACAGCCTGAGTGGAAAGGGAGGGACCGACCACAGGAAACTTTGTCGCTAGGCATTAGCCTGGCTTTGCTCGTCCGTCATGTGCTTGGCAGGATGACCAGCCTCCAAGGTAGCTGTGAAATCGTCACCTCAGATGGAGGTTCCAGGCCTCTGCAGGCCCTTTTCATGTCACATGATTTTGAAAGCTTGTCAAGGGAAGTTTTATTGAGCATGGCTTTATCAAAGCAGACTGAATGAATAAGTCAGCAAGTCATCCAGATGGCCTGTCAGTAACATGATGATCAAAACCAAGGCAGGCCCCTCTCATCCAGTTGTGCTGTATGCATTCCACTGACTGTGGCTTAGGTATTCTGACACTTCACCTACCGGGTGTTGGAAGGTGAGACAAAATCGGGATGTTCTCAGATACCTTCTCCATACAGACCTCAGCAAACCAAATTAAGTACAGTTGATTTCTTTACAAAGAAAATATGTGTACGCTAGCTCGAGTCCCGGCATACCCTGGGTTTTGAGCATCAGTTTAGTGAAATACAGTGAGGTCGTTTGAAGAACATTGCTTAGAGTGATGCAATCTCCCAGATTATGAAAATCTGTTCTAAGGGATTCTGTAAATGTTTCATTTCTCGATAGCTATGTGAACCTGATGGGACCAGTGGCCTCTGCGTCGGAGCATTTCCTGATGCTGCCAGCATCTATGGAAATATTGGGATTTCCCCTCCTATATTTGATTTTTCTACAGATACAATGTCCTGAAAACAGTTGAGGCCACATTAAATAACCATGACTATAACAGTAGTTTGGGGTAAATTAAATTATCTCTTATTTGGGTTTCTGGTTGTCAGCTGAGGATATTTGAATGTGAAATGGCATTGCACACAGCAGGTCTGTAGCTGACTGTGTTTTCCTTCTACAAATGCAGAGTTGTACTTACAAGAAACCTTCAAGCCTTTGGTGAATATCTCTCCAGATGCGAGGTAAATGTAAAGCGTCTTCTCCCTCATTTGAAAGCTCTCCTTGCAATTCAGAGAGTTTATTGCCATGATGGATAAGTAGACGTAGACAGACATATCTCCCAGTCTAGTGAGGGCCAGCTTCCTTATGTCAGCCTTCCCTAGGAACAGGATTCTGACTACTTCAAATAGTGTGCCAGAAGTTGAAAGATGTTGGAAATCTCAGCAAAACCAGCCATATAGGTGGTGCATAGTCGGACTCCTGCACCTCGGGGAAGGCTGACATAAGAGGAATACAAGTTTTACGGCCAACCTGGGCTATATACCTAGCAAGCACAAGGCTAGCCTAGACAACTTAGCAAAACCTGATGAGACAGAGGGGGTGGGGAGGAACAGAGTGAGGACTAGAACCACCACGTGGGACCAAGTGACTGGCTATGACGCTGGTCATCCAGGTCAGTTTTGAACACCCAGCCCGCCTGTGGCAGCACCAGTAGAGGAATCATATTATAGTTAAGGATCCTCAGGGCTTCCCTCTTGACCCCAGCATTCAGTCGAAGTGGCTGGATTCTGTGAAGAGCAGTGAAACACTCACACAGTGATTTCAGCCCAGACCAGAGGCAGCTTTGATGGAGCTGGAAGGGCAGAGCAGGACTCAGGCACGGTGGTAGAGCACAAGCTGGGCATACAGGCACAGCCTGGCGGTAGAGCACGTGCTGGGCATACAGGCACAGCCTGGCGGTAGAGCACGGGCTGGGCACACAGGCACAGCCTGGCAGTAGAGCACGGGCCGGGCATACAGGCACAGCCTGGTGGTAGAGCATGGGCCGGGCACAGCCTCTGGCTCTCAGCACAAGGTGGACAGGTTAGGAGACACTTTAAGGCCAAGAGCTCTAGAGAGAAGACGCTTGGTTTTGTTACCTTGTTTCCAGATGGATGGGGAAGATACACCCAACAGGCTTCATGGCAGTGGTGACAGAAGGCAGAAAGGACACAGAAAGGCAGTTCCCAAGGTGGGCTGGCAGGGCAGGCAGGTGCCTTGGGAACCACTGCTGGCTTTCCTGAAGGCTTGCTCTTTGAAACAAATCCCTGGATGCACTGTTAAAACCTGCCTTCCTCGGGCTCCGTGTCCCCTCGTGCCTGAGATACACCAGCCGAGGAGCGAGAGCTCCCTGCACAGCCTTGCCTGACTATTTTAATCTAATGAACCTCTCGTTATGGTAATACCAGAGCAGTGAGAATACCGAACAGATGGGGTGGTCCAAAGGTTCTCGGATTTTTCTCGAAAGCCTCCTAATGACTCTAATGGCTTTTCCCGCAGCCTCTTCGATGCTGTATACTCGTTGATCAAAAATAAAATCCACAGATTGCCAGTTATTGACCCTATCAGTGGGAATGCACTTTATATACTTACCCACAAAAGAATCCTCAAGTTTCTCCAGCTTTTTGTAAGTAGTCCCTAAAGATGCAGTTGCGTTGACTGTCACTTACGTCAAGTAAATGGGCTCCTTTGCTCTCGGTAGAAGAAACTGTTAGATCCAAGGCCTCCGTTTCGCAACAGTTCAGTTTCTCAACTCACTACTGTGTGCACTGTGTGTTCTCCAAGCTGACACCAGCTTGGGTCCTAAATCTTTTAGTCCTGGTATTAAAATAATAAAACCAGGGAATGCCCCCTGAGGACGGGCTTGTGCAGGGGGAGCTTGGGCTGGTTGTAAGTCAGTGTCACTGAGGCCTAGGGCACCCCTGGAGGGAGCCAGGATTTAGGGCAGAAGTTGCTTGGTGTGCGTGTTGAGGTCATGATTTTAGAAACATGAGCAGAAAAACACCATCCCTGGAGTTACCTCATTCTCAACAGCAGCAGCAGAGACTCCTAGGGCAGAACAGATGCGAGCAAGAGATACACCATAGTAGACGTCTGTGGTTTGTGTTCCCAGCCCCTGAGGCGGGCAGTGTTAGAGGAGGCTCCATGGGGGCAGGAATGCTGGGAGGTTTTCATCTACTCCCCCATGACGTGTGTAAATACGGAGATGATGTCATCAGCCAGGGGGAGCAGCAGAGGTGTTGGTGGTTCAGAAAGGCCATTTGAAGTGATCTTTCTAAAGGAACCTCTTGAAAGCTACTTCCAAGGGGCTTTTCCAGGATCCTGTCTGCAGCTTCCCATCAGGAACCCGCTAAGCACACAAGTCTAAGAAGGGCCCAAGTTGATCTTCTGGGTGCAGCCTTACAGGGCCAGGGTTTTACAGAGGTGCCAAGGGTTTAGTGAGTGAGACGAGTTGGTGATCCAACTGCTCACATAGTTTAACAGAGCATCCAGAGACAAATTGCATTTCCTGATTAAATTGGGAGAAGAATAATTTGCTGAAGTGCTCGTGACGTTTGCTAAGCAACCAAAGAGTAGCAAGCTAGGGCTGTTGTCCATCAGTTGGCGGAGGGGCAGGTGCCCGAGGCCCATGGCTGCTGGGCTGCTGGCTCCTGGAGCCCACATGTGACAGCTGGCCACTGGCAGGCTCTATGCTGGGAGCTTTGCCTGAGGTGTCCTTATGCAGCCCTGTCCATTGGTACTGTTAACGCTACTCATGACGTCACTCATCTAGTCTGAAGAGAAGGGATTGGCCTTAATTTGGACAAATATGGCAGGTAGAACCTTGCAGCCAGGGGTTCTCAGATTTAAAAAAAAAAAAAAAAAAACATGTTTTTAAATAAAGAAACACCATGGCCCAATTCCCACTGGTTATCAGGATCATTCTGGGGAAGGGTACTGATACCCTCCCAGGCATGCAAAAGGTAGGCAGTAAGCGGGAATTTCTGTGTTGAGATGGATTAGGTGACCTAATAGGTCTTTCTCTCTCTTTTTTTTTTTCTCTAAATTTCTAGGAGTCTCATGATTTGAATATTGATGAACTCTTTGACTTGAACATTTTGTTTCTTCTAATTGTTCATCTTTTCCTGATAATTATAAGGTACACCAGGAAGATGGCGTCAACTCTGCCCTTTATAAAAGGTGGATCTTTGAAACCATAGACCTTACTCTGTTGTAGTCCAGCCTGATCCTAGACTTTCTTCCAGTTTATCCCTCCTCCTCTGAGATAGTCAGAAAAGTCAAGTTACTTTTGAAAGGTTCTTTCTGTTTTATTCAGCTCACTCTGTGTTGTTAATAGTGAGAAATTGGATTCGTCTGGGGAGCGTGTGGTCAGTGGAGGTGGGAACAAGTCACAGCTTAGTCACAGCCAGTCAGGCCCAGGATCTGCAAACACACAGGGCTTCATGTCACTTCAGATCCCAGGGCTGAGTAGAAATCACCTGAGAATAAAGGGTTTAATCGGTGCTGGCTTTCAGGACTTATTTTCCCAGACAGACCTGTCGATCTCATCTTCCTACTGTTTGGTGCAAAGAGAAGGGAAACTGAATACCTAGAATCGTTTCTTGTGCAATGATAATGTGTGGAGCTGTTAGCTGGTTTGAGAGAGACAGTTCTGATGGATAACTCTCAGGACAATGAGACACCAAACTGACTGTTAGGAAAGACTTGCCTTTGATTTGTTGAACATAGTTTTTCATTCAGATCTGGATGTGTGCACACTGAAAGGGCGTGCTAGGGTTCTAGAACATTCTCACGTCTCTCCCCGCTCAGATGTCTGACATGCCGAAGCCCGCCTTCATGAAGCAGAACCTGGATGAGCTTGGGATAGGAACGTACCACAATATTGCCTTCATTCACCCGGATACCCCCATCATCAAAGCCTTGAACATCTTTGTGGAGAGACGGATATCCGCACTGCCTGTGGTGGATGAGTCAGGTCTGTGAGACCGACCGCGCCTGCTCCTGGGCGGGATGACTGGGAAGTGGGCGGGCAGCTGAGAAGGGAGCGCCAGGCTGCAGCTCCAGGGAGTCATCAGTCAGGAAGATGAGGACTTGAAGCAGGCTCGGTTTTCAGTTTACATCCAAATATCAGTTCCTGCTTGCTTCTAAATAAGCCAGTTTGTTTTACCCACTTTAATCCACAGTAGTTAGCCAGTTAAGACTGATTTTTCTTTTAATGTGTTACTATTCCTAATATGTTTTTTCTAACATGTTTTCATTTTTAGGAAAAGTTGTAGATATTTATTCCAAGTTTGATGTAATTGTAAGTATTTTTTTCATGTTTTTAAGCCTGTCGTTCAGAATGCATTTTAACAAATGAAAACTTAAAATGCACTGAGTTGTTTGTTCTGTGATGTAATACTTCCTGACCTTCCAAGTGGAAGTCTTGGAGGATCTCAGCCTCCTCCCCAGGGTAGACGATTCTGATGGTCATAGCTTTATGGGTGAGCTGTGTAACTGTGTGCTGAGCTTTTACCGACGCTAGGCATTTTAATGGGAGCTCGTTCCCTCCGTCCCTACAGCCCATGAGCTTTATTTGGCCACATTTCTTTTGGGGGGGGGGGATGTCGCGCTGCCTATGGTGGTGCTCAGTGAGCACATAAGCTGGGCCCCTGTCAGTGCAGACTCCTGCTCAGGTTGGGAGACACTGTTCTAAGAAGACAGTCAAGAGACTAAGACCAAAGCCCTAGTCTCCCCATGTCCTAAAGCAGGCACATCAGTGGCGACTGACCCTGGGGTTCTGCACCAACGCCTTGACTTTTAACAGTCTTTTCCACTCACCTTTAATGTAATTTTTGAGTTATCACTGTATCTAAGAAAGGGAAACAGGTTTGATAGCTGAAACAGACACATTTTGCTACAGTTTTGACCCTGCCACTAATTATGGTTTTGTAGCTGTCAACCAAAAGTCATTTCATGAATCCAGAAATCTTTTCATTAGAACCTTGGATGAATGGACCCACTAAAATTGGTGGGAGACATGGGAGAGGCCTTGGATTTCTGGGCCTCTTGAGTCTATTCTTGATCCTGATGGGCCCCGTACTTCCTGAAGAGCTGAGAACCCACTGGGAGACTCTGATGTCTCACCCTTGGCAGGTGTCGGCCCATTTCTCAAGAGAGACTGCTTCTGTGGGGTGTAGAGCCTTGATGGGCATGAGTGGGAGGAGCCTGGCAGGAAAAAAAACTCTCAAAATGTAACCTGTGAGCTGGAGAGAGTCCATGATATGAGAGTCACTAAGACCAGCATTCCCACGTCAGTGCTGAGGGCTCACAAACACCTGTAACTCCAGCTTCAAGGGACCGGGTGCCCTTTTCTGGCCTCCATGGGTACTGCACACGCATGTACTTGTATATACAGAGACATGCATGTGTTTGTGCATGTGCACACACATAAATAAAGGGAAATCTCTTTAAATGTGCAAAACAGCATCTCTCTGCCAAGCCTGTAGTTCCAGCTGTAAAAGAGCCTGAGGCAGGGGGATTGCAAGTTCCAGACCTGACTAGATTGCTGAATAAGTTCAGGACCATCCTGAACCATGCTGAGAAAACTTAGGAAGACATGACTCAAAATTTAAAAAGGGAGCTGGGGAAGGGCTTAGGGTGTAGCATCTGGTAAGTTTGCATAAAGTGCTGGGTTTGGATCCAGTCCCCCGCACTAACAACAAATGAACATTTCCATAATCTAGGTACACCTAGGCATGTGACTGAGTTCAGTGAGGTAACTAACTGACTGACTGATCTGAAGGTGTGATTCTATCTGGGAAGAGAATTCTGGATGCTGGATTCTCTGTTAATGTTTTTAAAAGTCAACTTGCTCATTCATCCAAATGCAAATGAAGGATGTGGTTTTTTCCTTATGACTCTTACAGAATCTTGCTGCTGAGAAAACATACAATAACCTAGACATCACAGTGACCCAGGCCCTGCAGCACCGCTCACAGTATTTTGAGGGTGTGGTAAAGTGCAGTAAGCTGGAAACACTGGAGACCATCGTGGACAGAATAGTGAGAGCCGAGGTGAGGGGCCGCAGCCCAGTTCGTCTTCCCTTGTGTCTGCTCAGCACACACAGCAAGTGATGAGGCTGAGACCCAGCCCTGGGAGGCAGGCCGCAGGCTCTGTAGGCTGGGAGTGGGCTCGTGGCGTCCTGAGCCCCAGAACAGTGTTTGATACACAGATGGGGAGGCTTGTTGAGTTGAATTTGATGAGTTTTTGTGAGTGGAAAATATCGGCAAGATACTTTCATAGAATTAAAAAAAAAAAGAGCACTTGAAAAGATAAAGAGTTGACTGGGAGCTTTTAGTCAACGCATCCTGTCAGAGTATCTGTGACTTAAAGAAAAAATGTATAGTGATATTTTAACAAAGCGAACGATAATAAGATAAAGGGAAACTGAGGTTGTGTGTGCACACACGCACTCGAGTGCATATGCATGTGCGCTCTCAATGTTTGCACATTTGTCCACATATGTAGCAGTTCTTTCTCTCATTCCCTTTATGTGGGCCCCAGGGATTGAACTCACATCCTCGGGCTTGTTTGATGAGCCTTGCACTTCAGGGCTTGTGGGATGTTCAAGTGTACCTGCACAGGTATCATTCCTTTATAGATATTTTGAAATTTGAAAGCTCAGCAGACAGAACTGGCTGTTTTTAATTGCTGTAGTCAATGGGTGTTGTGTTTACCTCTGGGCCCAACCCTGTCTGCAGACTGTCCACTGTGCAGCCCAGCTTTGTAGCCATGTCATTGTATGGTCACATGTAGGCCAGGAGGGTGGCTCAGTGGATTAAATGCCCTGTGTGAGGACCTGAGTATGGATCCCAGCACCCACCCAGGAGGGGCAACAGTACTACGGTCCTTGTAACCCCAGCCCTCGTGGGCAGAGCCTGGGGGAGGGGGGGAAGGGCGCTAGTGAAGTGGCAAGCTTTGGGTTCCGTGGGAGATTCTGTCTTATAAATTAATGTGGGACTGAAGAGATGGTTCAGAAGCTATGACTACTGGCTGTTCCTCCAATAGGCACAAGTTGGATTCCCAGCACCCACATGACTGCTCAAAACTCCAGTGCCAGGGGTCAGACACCCTCTTCTGACATCCAACTGCATGCATGCGTGTAGTATAGAGACATATGCAGGCAAAATACTCATACACAGAACATGTAAATAAATAAAATAAGTGAAGTAATTTTTTAAAAATTCTCTGGCCTCTGTGTACATGTACATGGGCAAATATACCCCCTACACACACACACACACACACACACACACACACACACACGAGCAAATTTCACCCAACACATACACACACAGAAACAGTAAACTCACACCTGGACTTTTCTCTTTGCAGGTCCATCGGCTGGTAGTAGTGAATGAAGCAGACAGTATTGTGGGTATTATCTCCCTGTCAGACATCCTGCAAGCCCTGATCCTCACACCAGCAGGTAAAAAAAAAAAAAAAAAGATGTAGATTTTAGGCTAGCATGATATCGCATGTGCTTAATCCTGGCACTTGGGGAACAGAGACAGGTGCATTTCTGTGAGCTCCGGGTCAACTAGAGTACTTAAAGCAACCCCAGCTCAAAAGATAGGGAGAAAAGGAAGGAAGGTAGGTGGGTAGGTAGGTGGGTAGGTAGGAGGGTAGGTAGGTAGGTGGGTGGGTAGGTGGGTAGGTAGGTGGGTGGGTAGGTGGGTGGGTAGGTAGGTGGGTAGGTAGGTGGGTGGGTAGGTAGGTGGGTGGGTAGGTAGGTGGGTGGGTAGGTAGGTAGGTGGGTAGGTAGATGGGTGGGTGGGTAGGTAGGTGGGTGGGTAGGTAGGTGGGTAGGTAGGCGGGTAGGTAGGTGGGTGGGTAGGTAGGTAGGCAGATAGGTAGGTGGGTAGGTGGGTGGGTGGGTAGGTGGGTGGGTAGGTAGGTAGGTGGGTAGGTAGATGGGTGGGTGGGTAGGTAGGTAGGTGGGTGGGTAGGTAGGTGGGTAGGTAGGCGGGTAGGTAGGTGGATGGGTAGGTAGGTAGGCAGATAGGTAGGTGGGTAGGTGGGTGGGTGGGTGGGTAGGTAGGTGGATGGGTAGGTGGGTGGGTGGGTAGGTAGGTAGGTAGGTGGGTAGGTAGGCGGGTAGGTGGGTGGGTAGGTAGGTGGGTAGGTGGGTGGGTAGGTAGGTAGGTAGGCAGATAGGTAGGTGGGTAGGTGGGTGGGTGGGTAGGTAGGTGGGTAGGTGGGTGGGTAGGTGGGTGGTTGGGTAGGTAGGCAGGTAGGTAGGTGGGTAGGTAGGTAGGTAAATAGCCAGATGCCCAGGACAGGCCCTGAGGTGCTGAAGTCTCCCCCACCACACACACTGTGTGTGAGCTGCTCTGCAGGCCTTTCTGGCTTCCTTCTCACTTTGAAGTTCTAACGTTCTGCTTGGGTGAGCAAAGTTTCTAGAAGACACACAGAGGAGCAGGGCGGAGAGCTGGCTGTGTCTGTCTGTAGAGGTGGCTTGTGGCTCTGAAAACTCACAGCCTCCTTTTCCTTCTCTGCTCCCCTCCCCCGCCCCAGCAGAAACCAGCTGGCCTTTTCCATAGGGCCACAGACCCAAGACAGACATGACATAGGTGCAGAACTCTAGTAGTCATTAAATACCGTGCACACTGTGGCGGTATTACTTTTCTATAGTTCAGTAATCAATCTCAGCTAACACTAGCTGTTATAATCAGCCTGGAAACCAAACCGACTTACCATAAGAGTCCCCAGCATCTGCCACTGTCCTGCCTCAGGCGCAGAATCCACAGAGCCAACCCCGTTAAAGAGTTACCAAACAGGGACCCTTTTTGGGGTCATGCAGAAATTATGAGATCAGTCCAGCAGTGGTGACAAGAGCAGGCGGGTCTGTGAGTTCAAGAGCAGCCTGCTTTATAGAGGGGGCTGTAGGGCCACCCCTGCTCTAGTATGTTATTAATCTCCTTCCAAAGTTAACGTGTAGCCTGACACAGCGTGCCCTCAGAAGGTCAAGGCCAGGCTGAACTACACAGCAAGATCCTGCCTCAGAAAACAAAGGCCAGGGGCTGCAGGGATGACTCAGAGGTCAAGAGCACTGACTGCTCTTCCAGAGGACCCGGGTTCAATTCCCAGCACCCATGTGGTAGGAACTCTTCCGGCAACTCTGGTCCCAGAGAATCTGACACCCTCTCTGGTCCCCTTGGGCATTGCACAGACGTGGTACAGAGATGATATAGGCAAAGCACCCACACACATTCAGGTTTTTTTAAGGGCTCACTGAGGTAAAGGCCAGCCAGAGGGGCGCCATGGGTGGCACAGTGGCTGCCTACCATCTCCTGGGAAACCCAGCAGCGACACACAGTTGTCGTTAGATGTGTCGTAATGCTTTGTTTTTTTAAAAAAAAGTAATCATCTTACATGAGTGTGGATGTAAAAAAAACTCTACTTTTACTTTTTTAGCAGTAGAATTGACACTTAGAATGGGCAGATGTGATATCAGAGCCGAGGTGATTGTGGGAGGGGGTGGGACTCTTGTGACCACTTATACCTCCTACCTCTCTGTTTGGAAGCCACTGGCGGGCTGGGTGGGGCGGGCTGGGTGGGATCCTCCCATGGATATAAGCTCTGAGACCCCACTTCCCATCTCTCTGGCAGGTGCCAAACAGAAGGAGACAGAGGCCGAATGACACCGTGACTGTCAGCGCCCTTGCAGGAGAACTTGAACAAAGTCTCGGGGTCACGTTTTGCCTCATGAACACTGGCTGCAATAGAAGAGAGTAAAATGGCTAAGAATGTATATCAGGGTTTAGTGATGGATATTTTTCCAGTGATTTGTAAGTATAGGAAAAGATTTTATGTGCTTGAAGATTCAGGCTTACATTCAAAGGCTGTCCTCAGACCCGTCTGAAGGATTTTCGATGATGTGTGTCATTAAAGTGCACTGTGTCCTGAAATAGTACTACTTTTCATTTCAAAGAAGTCACTGGGATGGAACAGGTGACAGGAAGTGAGTAAACGGCACGTCCAGATCACGGTGCCTTATGTCCAAGCGCAATATGTCACCGCCGCCGCTGCCGTGTGCGTGCGCGCGCCCCAGAGTGCTGCTGAAGAGACACCCAGCATCCGCAAACCTTTCACCCAGTCTCTTTCTTTTCACTCAATTGGTTGAAAAGTTTTAATTTGAATATAGGCAACTGAAAACGTCAAGTGATGCTTCTACGTGCTCCGTGTCCCGCTCTGGCCACCGCGTCGGCGGCGAGGCTGGCTTGGCCCCAGCGCTTTATTTATTTTTACTCTCATGCAGGTTTTCTACGCATCTTGTGGTGAGCGGACTTCACCATACCTACGAATAAAATCTTGATTGTTCTCTCAAGTGGAAAAATCTCTTGAGATTTTAGTTTGGATCTGGAAAGGCTATGCCTTCCAAACAACCACTGCTGGGTCTTTTAAATGTTTATGGAAACGGGCCGTGGCCGCAGGGATGAAGAACAGGAAGATGTCTGGTTTTTTTTTATTGTGTGTTGAAATGTAAACTCATGATGTTTGTGTGACCGCTGACAAGACGCTTGTAACTTTTATTGTGACACATAAAACAGTATTGTCATGCAGTTGAAGGGAAACTCCTTCCCCACCTCTCCCCCGTGTAAGTGCTCTAAAAATGTTGACACTATATATCTGTGTGTGTGTGTGTGTATATATGAGCAGAGTTTGAGGGTTTGTTTTGGGGATTTGTTTTGTTTTGTTTTCCAGATTGAAGATTAAAATAAATCCTATCTACCAGTTTGCTAAAGTTTTTATGTATATGAGTACACTGTAGCTGTCTCCAGATGCACCAGAAGAGGGCATCAGATCCCATTACAGATGGTTGTTAGCCACCATGTGGGTGCTGGGAATCAAACTCAGGACCTCTGGAAGAACAGTCGGTGCTCTTAACTGCTGAGCCATCTCTCCAGCCCAAAATAAATCTATTTTAAAAAAGAGACCTATACCATGAGCCTGGGGGGGGAGGGGTGGCGGGCAGCATACTCCTGCCAACGCAGCAGGTAAAGGCAGAGGCCTTCCCAGCTCCAGGGCCTCCCCCAGCTGCTGCATTCAATCCAAGGCCAGCATAGACTGCAGAACAAGGCCCTGTCAACAAGAATTATCATAGGTTTTGGTGGTGGTGGCTTTTTTTTTTTTAATGTGTGTATGCTAAGGTATCAACTTATTTCCTAGCTGTACAAATAAATGAACACATGCATAGCCTACCCCACCCTCGGAAACAGCAGTGACTTAAGTTAATACTCAAAGAAAGCTACAAAAATGCAACCCTGCAGTACACTTGCCTAGTTTACTCATTTGTCGTCTGGCTCTGGGCGTGGGCACCCCGTGTCCCACGTCACTCTTCTGATGGAGTTTCACAGGGAAGACAGTACTCCACATTTGTTCCTACTTGCAACTGTCAAGAAGTCACCAGACCCTTTCCAGTGAGACACATCAGAAAGCACCAAGCCCAGCCATCTGTCACCCCATCTCATCCTATGTGCCGACACGGTCACCCACCCCAGGGGAGCAAGTCACACGGTCATCCAGCCAGAGGCAGAGCCTCTTGTGTGCACCACATCTACTCTGGAATAGCGCGCAAGTGAGCATGAGTCCTGGAGGCAACACTCACACATGTGAGCACTCACACACGTGTCGCTCCTGGATGGGCTGTTATGAGTTTTCACCTAAACCTCCAGGCTTCCGGTTCCTTTGATACTGCTAGGCCCCGATGCCACCAGTGAGGTGGGTGTGGCACTGTCCTAGCCCTGCCCTGGGTGGGCTTCTGCTTGTCAACCAACTCCTGGCTGCACAGGACCAGCAGCTGTTTCTTAAGGTCCTCTCCTTCCCCTCCCTGCCATCTCTGGTTCCGAGGCCCTCAGGTCCCTTCTGTACTTGACACTCTTGATTAGGAATCACCCCAAGAGTTGCTCCTAAAACAGCACGTGACGAGAGTTTCCAGCAGAACAGGGTGTGAGGCCTTCCTGGCCTCAGACCTCTGCCAGCTCACTGAGCCTCACCTGGGGGACACTTTCTTCTGTTGTTTGAGACAGGCTTTTGGGTAGCCCTGTTTGACCTCAAACTCATGTAGCCCAAGAAAACTGAACTCTTGATCCTCCTGTCTCTTAACACCTGAGTGCCAGGATGAGAGGTTTGTGCCACAGCACTAAGGTCATGCAGTGCTGGGGATTGAACCCAGAGCGCCAGCCCCTCCTGTGGTTGTTTTTTTTTTTTTCAGTGCAGGAGCCAAGCCCAAGGCTCACACATACAGGGCAGCCCTCCTGCCGCCAAGCTACCCCCGCGTCTGCCTGAAGTAGCCCTTACGTGCCATCTTGATGCACAGCATGCTAATGGTGTGGTTGAATCAACGCCATCCTGTCCTTTTAAGTGGCTGTAGTGGGTTCAGCTGTCTCCCACAGAGACTCTGATATCCTGGTGCCTGGCTTACCTGGCAATGCTGACCTAATTTAGAAACTGGGTCTTTGCGGGGGAATCAAGTTAAGATGAGGTCACGCGAGCGGCACTGGTCCGATGGGACTGATAACCTTGTAAGAGGGAAATGTGGACGCTGACACGCAGGTACAAAGCCACATGGTGACGAGAACAAAGCAGACAGTGTGCCCAGGGAAGTGACAGACCCTAGGCAGTGCCGGAAGCTTGGAAGAGAGAACCCACCCACCCACCCACCCCGCCCCCAGAGAGCCTGCAGACACTGGGTTCAGACTGCAGCCTCTGAAGTAAGAATGCTCTGTTGTTGGAAGTCACCCAGCTTGTACTGCTACATTACAGGAACCCACGAGGGCTGACCTGGAGGCTCCCACAGCCTGTTAGCTGCTTCTCTGCAGGGTAAAGCTGGTGAGCGTGCTCACCTCCCTCTCTCTCTCTCTCTCTCTCTCTCTCTCTCTCTCTCTCTCCCCCCTGTCCTGTGACACAGTCCTCACTCACCCCTTAATTTTTTTTTTTTGAAACAGGGTTTCTCTGTGTAGCCCTGGCTGTCCTGGAACTCACTCTGTAAACCAGACTGGCCTCGAACTCAGGAATCCGCCTGCCTCTGCCTCCCAAGTGCTGGGATTAAAGGCGTGCGCCACCACTGCCTGACTACCCCTTAATTTTTAAAGGAGGAAGGAAAACATGATCAAATCTGCCATCTATTCTGAACCAGAGAATAAAAATCAAACTTGATCAAGCCATTAGATGGAACTATAGGAAATGCAGACAGAACCCAACCTGGGAGTGTATGCTAGCTGGTCCTGTCAACTTGACACAAGGTAGAGTTATCTGAAAGGAAGAAACCTCGATTAAGAAATGCCTCAGTCAGGCAGATTTCCGAGTTCGAGGCCAGCCTGGTCTACAGAGTGAGTTCTAGGACGGCCTGGGCTACACAGAGAAACCCTGTCTCAAAAAAACCAAAATCCAAAAAAAAAACCCAAAAAACAAACAAACAAACAAAAACAAAAGCCTGAGTAAGATCTGGAAGTAGAGCATTTTCTTTATTAGAGCCAGACCAGCCCATAGTGGGTGGGGCCATCCCTGGGTTGTTGGTCCTGGGTTCTAAAAGAAAGCAGGCTGAGCAAGCCATGGGGAGCAAGCCAGTAAGCAGCACCCCTCCATGGCCTCTGCATCAGCTCCTGTCCCCAGGTTTCTGCCCTGTGTGGGTTTCTGTCCTCACCTCCTTCAAGATGAACAGTGCTGTGGAAGTGTGAGCCAGATAAACCCTTCATTCCCAACTTGCTTTTGGTCATGGTGTTTCATCTCAGCAACAGTCATCTCATTAAGAGAGAACCTACCACAGGCCAACCCCCCACACCCCCCACACTCCTCAACAAAGGAAAAGTCAGCTGGGAGGAGGGCACCAGGGAGGAAACTACATTAGTCAAATTCACTATGAGACCCTTCAAATGATAATTCAGAACTACAGACTGAATGAGTGACATTAAAGAAATATGTAGGAGATTTATATAATCTGATAGTAAGGTTTGGTTCAAAGAGGAAATGTTCATCTGCTAGGGTTGTGTACAGAGAGCACCTGACTTGTGGAATTTTTTCATTTTTAATTATTTATTTATGGAAAAAACTTAATAATTCAGTCAGCAAAAGTACCTGCCACCAACCATGACAGTTGTGATCTTCGGTTGTGATCTCCAGGACCCACCCACGGGGTAGAGGAGGGAACTGACTCCTGCAAGTTTTCTTAGCCTCCTCCCAGATACACATGAAAGAAGAAAGAAAGAAAGAAAGAAAGAAAGAAAGAAAGAAAGAAAGAAAGAAAGAAAGAAAGAAAGAAAGAAAGAAAGAAAGAAAGAAAGAAAGAAAGAAAGAGAGAGAGAAAGAGAGAAAGAGAGAAAGAGAGAAAGAGAGAAAGAGAGAAAGAGAGAGAGAAAGAGAGAAAGAGAGAGAAAGAAAGAAAGAAAGAAAGAAAGAAAGAAAGAAAGAAAGAAAGAAAGAAAGAAAGAGAAAGAAAGAAAGAGAAAAGTGAAGGAGGAAGGAAGGAAGGAAGGAAGGAAGGAAGGAAGGAAGGAAGGAAGGAAGGAAGGAAGGAAGGAAGGAAGGAAAGAAGGACGCTATCCAACAGGTGTTGTGGTGCGCACCTTTAATCTCAGCACTTAGGAGGCAGAGGCAGGTGAATATCTGAGTCCAAGGTCAGGCTAACCAGGGCTACGGAGGTAAACTCTGTCTCAAAATGAAAAAAAAAAAAAAAAGCATGGTGATTTGAGTAAAAATGGCCCCATGGGCTTACATATTTGAAAAAAGGGAGTAGCACTCCTTGAGAAGGATTGGGAGGTGTGACTTTGTTGGAGTAGGTGTAGCCTTGTTGGAGGAAATGTGTCACTGGGTGTTGCGTGTATTTTTGCTACCCTGCTTTAACCCCAGGAATGGGTCACACTACCAGACTCCTCCCAGAGAATATTGAATCTGCTGATGAAAAACACAGACACGTATGTTGCTCAATTTCAGCTTGATTTATTGACTCAACTGCTGAGCATTATTAAACTCCTGCGGCTAGCATGCCCTCCCCTTAGCTTAGCGTCCTAAATCTGCTCTCAGCTTTAGATACTCAGTTACCTTTAGTCCAGCTCAACACCCCATCCTCCTGCCTGGAGAAGCAGCCCTTGGGGCGTTTGGCCCCAGTTAAAAGCTTTCTTTTTTATAAGAGTTGCTATGGTCTTGGTGTCTCTTCACAGCATTAGAACACAGGACTAAGACACAGCCATACCCTCTTAGAATAAACCGTACTTACAAACTATGCTTACAGTTGTGAATTGAGATCTGATCTCAGGCTAGTGATCACTGCAGACTGCTGCACCCTGGGCGAGGCTGTGCTTCAAGGGAGCGGCTCCAATAGTTTTTTGCTCACAGTGGCCTTCACTTACAGCAGGTCAGTGTGAGTACGCTGCAGTTTTTATAAAGAAGCAAGAGGCTTAGGGTTGCTCTTTCAGTCCCTCATGAGGATACAGAATGTACTGGCGTGTACCTGAAGGCCTAGTCACTCAAGAGGCTGAGGCAGGAGAATGTTGAGGTCTGCCTGGGCAACATAGGAAGAACTTGTCTCAAAAAAAAAAAAAAAAAAGAGAAAACTACAAACAGGGCCTGGAGGACTAAGGAAGGGAGGACTCGGGGAATGACAGAGGACACAGTCTTAGGAAGATTGGCTCACCCTTAGCCTAGCACTCTAGGTGCCAAGAATGTTTTATTAAAAAAATATAATATTGTTATTTATTCTTTAAGAATGCTACGCTATGTGTTCTGATCACATTCACCCTGCATTCTCCCCCAACCCCTCCCAGACCCTCCCAGACCCTTCCACATTCACATCCTCTTTCTTTTAAGGAACCCTAGTCCAGTCTGTGCCGTCCATGTCCCCATGGGTATGGAGTCAGCCACTGGAGTACAGTGGGCCTCCAAGGGCCACGCCCTCTTAGGATAACCTTTAAAATGTTTCATAACCCCCAGAAATCTTCACAAAAGAAAAACCCTTACGAAAATAAACGATTTCCTGTTCTTACAAACCAGACTAGGCTGGGCAGTGGTGGCGCACGCCTTTAATCCCAGCACTTGGGAGGCAGAGGCAGGAGAATTTCTGAGTTCAAGGCCAGCCTGGTCTCCAGAGTGAGTCCTGGACAGCCAGGGCTACACAGAGAAACCCTGTCTCAAAAAAACCAAAAAACAAACAAACAAAAAAACCAGACTATATTTAAGATCTGATTTTAAAAGCTGAAAGGTAAAAAGCCGGGTAGTGGTGATGCACGCCTTTAATCCCAGTACCTGGAAGGTACAGACAGGTGGATCTCTGTGAGTCTGAGGCCAGCCTGCTCTACAGAGCAAGTTCTAGAGCAGCCACGGCTACACAGGGAAACAAAACAAACAAATATGTCTTGAGAACAAAAACAAACAAATATGAAAACTAGAAAGAAAAGAGACAAATCCCTTCATATCAACTTTGATATCAAGCAACTGTCTTCTTCCTCCTTCTCCTCCTCTTCTCCTTCACCTTCTTTCTTCTCTTTTTATAAAGTGTGTGTGTGTGTGTGTGTGTGTGTGTGTGTGTGTGTGTTATATACATGTGCATATGCTAATTCCCTGTCTGTGGATGTAGGTGTGCGAAGACCTCAGGCTGAGGTCAGGAATTTTCATCACCAATGACTCCTTGACTTATTCATTGAGGCAGGTTCTTGAAATTGAAACCAGAGCTGAGGTCCAAAGCCACCATTGCACGTCCATAATCCAAGTACTTGTCAAAAGGATCAGGCTAAGACCAGCCTCAGCTATATAGCAAGTTCTAGGCCACCCAAGTCTACATGAGGCTCTGTTTCAAAATAAAATCCAAAACTAGCACCGTGCCTTATCAATAATACTAAGGCCAGCATGGTGGTGTAGGCCTGTAACCTAACACTCCACAGGCTGAGGACTGTAAGCTCAAGACAGGCCTCAGCTACGACCACAGTGAGACCCTAACTCAACAATAACAAACATGGACTGTAGGCATGGGTGTGGTCTTTTTTCTGCCTTTGTAATTTCAGCTTTTTCCCCTCCCATCTGTCTGTCTCCGTGCTGGCTTCTGTCAGAAGCTGCCAAGCTGACTACCTTCAGACCCCTTCAGACTTCAGAAGTCCCCTTTCATGCACCCACCAGCTTTGACTTCCCTTGGGCATTTGTCGCATCCCAGGTCTAACCATCCCCAATCTCCCTTATGATTTTTTTCACCCATGAATTATGTAGACAGATAGTTCCTGTTTCCTACAAGTCAGGGCTTCTCATTCTGCTTTTGTTGTTGATTTCTAACTTCACTGCATGTGGTAGAAGGCTATGGTCAGTGGCAGAAACTCTTGGAAATGTGTGGAGGCCTGCTTTCCAGCCCAGGGCAATGTCAGTTTCCATAAGTCTCTAACATCTGCTTGACTGTGCGCCATCACATGTTCAGTGCAGTCCTCCCTAGGAGGCCATTAGACACAACTGGCTTTGTGTTTTACCTCGACTGTTCGTAAAGTGGAGTAAAATGAACCTTCTTCAGAGATAATCTAATCACACCAGGAAACATCTGCCTCCTTCACAGAATCATCACAGTCCAGCTGTGTCAAAGGTCAGCCCTCTCCCTAGCTCCCTCTCCCCAGGACAGCTTGAAACTCTGGTTCAAGTTTCAGCTCAGGAGAGTTTTCCAGAAACAGCCTTTGTTAAGTAAGAAGATGAACTCTTGTTCCAGTGGGAAGAGGCTGCCTTCTTCACAGGTGCGCAATAAGGAGAGACGTTCTTTAAGTCCTGGTTTCCCAGAGTGTGTAGGTAGGGTGGGCAGAAATCCTAGGACAAGATGGGGGACAAGCAGAGAGAGGTCAGGCAAGGACCTGAATCCTTTCTGCCCCCAGGCTGGACCGACAGGTGAGGGACTCCTCTAGTTCCAACCTCACCTCTTAGCTTGGTACAGTTTGACCTTGGAGGGTTCCTAGCTGTGTGTGTGACTGACAGTGTTCTCAGCAGGCCGCTCCCAGGGGAGACTACATGTGGGAGTTGTCTTTTAAGTTTATTAAAGCAATCGCAGGAGATTGGTTTTTATCTTATGTGCATTAGTGTTTTACCTGCATATATGAGGACTGGCGGTTCCCCTGGAGCTGGAGTTACAGGCAGTTGCAAGCTGGTATGTGCGTGCTGAGACTAGAACTCAGGTCCTTTGGAAGAGTAGCCAGTGCTCTTAACTGCTGAGCTATCATCTCTTCCAGCCTGAGGCTGCAGATGTTATTGTCCCTTTACTCTCAAGCCCTTTCTTTGAGTATTTTTGTTTGTTTGTTTGTTTTCTGTTTTGTTTGGGGATTTTTGCTCATTTGTTTGTTTTTTTCTTTGTTATTGTTTTTCAAGATAGGGTTTCTCTCTGAAGCCCTGGAATTTGCTCTGTCAACCAAGCTGGCCCCAAACTCAGAGAGCTGCCTGCCTCTGTCTCCTCAGGGCTGGTTTAAAAGGGTGCACCACCACTGTCTCAAGGTTTTTCTGTAAACTCTAGATGCCCATCTGGACGAATAGAAGATTCTGTTTATGTTGGGTGTGGTATCCCATACCCATAATCCCAGCTTTTGAGGGTTAACGAAGGGAGGAAAGAGTTTGAGGTCAGCCTCAGCTACAGATGGAGCTCAAAGCCCACCTGAAGTACATAATGGCTTTTCTCAAAACTAAAACAAAATAGGGGTTGGCATTCAACCTTTTGGAAGCCATGGAGTTCTCAATTATGAGTGTGAAAGAAGTTACTAAAAGTGCATGTGCATTCGTAAAATCACAGCACTTGGAGTCTGAAGCAGAGAAATTGTGAGTTTGGGGCTACCCCGGGCTACAGAGCAAGAACCTGTCTCAAAAGAAAAACTCTAAAATACATTATACAAAAGTACTAATAATATATAACTGCTGTTTATTGGAATAGGAGCTTTTGGTAGGCTTTTTAATCCATATTTTAACACAAATAGGTAAACTAATTTTTTCCCCCAGAGATAGTTTCTCTGTGTAGCCCTGGCTGTTCTGGAACTCATTCTGTAGACCAGGCTAGCCTCGAACTCAGAAATCTGCCTGCCTCTGCCTCCCAGGTGCTGGGATTAAAGGCACGTGCCACCACTGCAGCGCTTAATCTTTCAACAATAGTTTTTTCAGTAACCGGTTGCCTTGAGAAAGCCCACTGTGAGGTCATCACAGCCCTTGCTTGAACAGGCGTCTGTCACGTGACCGGAAGTCAACGGTCAGCCTTGGCTCTCACCCTTCACCGGATTGGAAGCCAAATGACTCAATGCAAGAGGAGGGCTCATGAGTTAAAAAAAAAAAGTTACAAAAACTGTTGGCAGTTATTACAATCAAACAATGAACTTCTACAATCCAAAATTTTAAAAGTAATAAGACTGGCCTTATAGCTCAGCACATGAGAGGCCCTGGGTTCCACCCCCAACACTAGAAACAGCTCAAAAGTTGATGGATCCATGTAGCTCCTAAGATATCTCCAATGTAACAGACCCAATTGCCTGCCCATAGCAGTGCTGGCTGTCACGAGCTGGCCCACATACCTATCACCTAGCATGGACCCTGATAAAGCACTAGCACTGACAGAGGCCAGCACCTGAGCCATCTTGTTCTAAACTGAAGTTATTGCTTTGGTGACAGGACATTTCTGCCCTAAAACTGGCTTGCCAGTCAACTTTGCATAATGATTAAGGTACAACCCTGTTTTTCAAAAGTATGAGGCAAAACAGATTTTGTTTTATCCTTGTAAGAAATAAAACCCTCCACAGGTTACCCTGGAACTCACCAGATAGCCGGAGCTGCCCTTGAATGAGAGGCTGTCTTCCTGAGCCAGCCTCCAAGTGTGATCAGAGTGTGAGCCACCCCTCCTGGCAACGAAGTTCTACACTGAGTCAGAAGTGACGTTTCTGTTTTTCAGCCAGTTTCCACATTACGTTCAGGCTGTTTTGCCTCCAGCTTGTTTTCGTTCCAAGAACTATTGCTACTTTGTCACTCTGATAAAAGTCAAGATCACCGAGGTCTGAAAGGCAGTCAGGGAAAGGACAGAAGTCTCGTACCTTCTGTAGTGGTTTCAATGAGAAATGTCTCCCAGGGGCTTGTGTATTTGAATATTTGGATCTGCAGTTGGTGGCCCCACACAGAGAGATTATAGAACCTTTAGAATCACGGCCTGGAGGAAGTATTTCACTGGGGGTTTTGAGGATTTTTAGCCTCACCCCACTTCCTGTTTCCTTGTTTTGCTTCCCGTGTGTAGATGGAAAAAGTGATAACCCAGCTTCCTGTTTCTGCCTCTGTGCCTGCATGATGGAGTCCACCAGAATCAGAAGCCAAACTAATTCTTTCTTCCTTAAGTT
Organism: Apodemus sylvaticus; assembly: GCF_947179515.1. Classification (NCBI taxonomy): domain Eukaryota; kingdom Metazoa; phylum Chordata; class Mammalia; order Rodentia; family Muridae; genus Apodemus; species Apodemus sylvaticus. The sequence goes on from NC_067473.1 coordinate 4,819,905, forward strand.
GCTTTCAGTTATGATATTTTATCACAACAACAAAGAGTACCCATACCCTACCAATGCAGAACTTCCTTAGAGGTTCAGGCTTCCGACGCTAAGAGCTAAGAAAGCAGATCGCTTATGAACAACGCACGCGTGAGGAGCTACGGTCTCTCTCTGGTTGTGGTTCTTGTTTGGTTTTTGGATTTTGGTTGGTTTGTGGGTTTCTTCCTTGTCTTTCTTCTTTCTTGGTTGTTTTGTTTTTGTTTTTGTTTTTTGTTTGTTTTTGTTTTGAGACAGGGTCTCACTCTGTAGCCCTGGAACTCACTGTGTAATCAGACATATGCACCAGCACACCCTGCTGAGATGTGGCCTCTTCTAAACATTCAAGATCACATACAGAATGGCTGGTTTTGGTGGGCTCCTGCGCCAGATAAAAGTGGAGGCAACTTCTTTTATCCTTACATGAGAGAAAGACAGCAAATTCTGCTTTCTCCTCTTCCCCCTCCCCCTATTAATCTCATTTACCAAGGATCCACCCCCATGACCTGATTATTTTACTTTGCAAAGGTCCTACCTTCAAATACTATCACTCAGGAGTTAAATTTTAATATGTGAAGCAAGGATACATTCAGTCTTAATAGACACTGAATTATATTTGCTTGTTTGAGGGAGTTGTTATGTTTTGGATTGGTTGTTTATTTTTGTGTATATGTTTCTTAGTTAGGGTTTTAATGCTGTGAACAGACACCATGACCAAGGCAACTCTTACAAGGACAATATGTAATTGGGGCTGGCTCACAGGTTCAGAGGTTCAGTGCATTATCATCAAGGTGCATTGCCCACCCCCACACTGACACACTTCCTCCAACAAGGACACACCTCCTAACAGTGCCACTCCTGTGCTAAGCATATTCGAACTACCTCACATGTTTTTTGTTTTATTTTGTTGGGATAAGATCTCATTATGTGGCCCAGGCTGGACCAGAACACGGTATCCTCCTTCCTCAGCCCCCAGGATTCTGGGATTAGGGTGTGCCTAACCATACCTGGATGTACTTGTGTTCATGACCATTTAATTACACTGAAAATTAAAGAATACCTCACCTTTATGTGACTTTTATATGAAGTCACTGCTTTTCAGAAAGAGTTACATTTGGTACCTGTTTTAGATTACTTATTTACTTCTAATCTCTTTTCAATTTAGCTGGAAGCAAATCAAAAGTATTAAAGACTTTTTCAAGACAAAGTCTCATGTATCACAGGCTGGCCTCAAAATCTATGTGGCAGAAGATAATCTGAACTTCTGATCTTCCTGGTTTTCCCAAACTTGATTTACAGGGTGCTAGGGATGGAGCCAAAGGCTTCATGTGTGCTAGGTAAGTGCTTTATGCAGCAGTAACTTTAGCTACACACACACACACACACACACACACACACACAAACACACACACGTAGGTTAACTTTTGATATGCTGTGTCTAGCTCAAAGACTGGGCACTCCTAAGCCTTCCCCTGCTAAGCGCTCCCCTCTGGTACTCCTGAGACTCCTGACCCTTCCCCTGCTACCCCAAGTCCAATCAGGGAAGTAGCCAGGGGCTGCCCACTCACACTCTCACATGGCTGTTGGCTTTCTCTCCAGCAGCTCTTGTGTCCCAACCTTCTCCCTTGAGTCTTTCTCCCTTTCTTTCTCCCTACTTCCAGTTACTTAGCCCTCGAAGATACAAAGGTCCTGCCTCAGTCTACCTGCCCAGCCATTGGCCATTGCTCTTTATTGATCAATCAAAAAACAATTGGGGACCAGGACCTTCAGCATTTGGACATGCAGATTCCCAATTTTGAGGACCAGATTAATTCAGAGCACTAAAACCAATCCCCAGCAACTCTACCAAATGGACCACAGCTCCAGTAATTCATGACATTTTAAAATACAAGCTCCTTTTACATGTAGAGGAGATCGGCCCTAACTGAGACATCTTTTAGAGGCAGAGGTTGGAGAAGACGGCTGGGAAAGTGTCTTCTGGACATGACTGGACACTTCACTCATGAACTTACAACATCTTTGGTTGTCTGCCTCAAGACTGGCACAAGATCGAGCCAGTCAACGCTCCAGTACAGATAGGGGTGGGCTCCAGAAACTCATCAGACTGAAGAGCTAAAGGCAGTTGAAGACTACTGGGGAGTGGAACAGCTGGGACAGAAGTCTTCCTGCCGCCATTTGTACCAGGGAGCCAGGAGACTCCACAGCCTTCTGTGCACAGCACACCAGGGGAGAGTGATCTCCCAGCAGTGCTTTCATTTCTGAGCACAGAGGTGAGATCTCCACCTTCTCTCTGGTGGGGACCAGCTAGGAGCACACAGGGCATAAGATCAGTGGAGCTGGGACAGAAATCTTCCCACCTCCATTTGCACCAGGGAGCTAGGAGACTCCACAGCCTTCTGTGCACAGCCCACCAGGAGAGAGAGATCTCCCAGCAGTGCTTTCACTTCTGAGCTCAGAGGAGTAAGGACACAGGCTTACAGGCCCATAGGAGGAACAAACTCCAGCCAGAGACAATACCAACAAGCACCAGAGATAACCAGATGGCAAAAGGCAAGCACAAGAACCCTACCAACAGAAACCAAGGTCACATAGCAACATCAGAACCCAGTTCTCCCACCACAGCAAGTTCTGGATACCCCAACACACCAGAAAAGCAAGAGTTGGATTTAAAATCGTATCTCATAATGCTGAAAGAGGACTTCAAGAAAGACTTAAATAACTCCCTTAAAGAAATACAGGAGAACATCAGTTAACAGGTAAAAGCCATTAAAGAGGAAACACAAATGTTGGGAACTGGTGAGCTTAGCTCAACACCCCCAGCTGAGCCGTTTGCACAGGTTTTCTGAGAGCAAAACATCCCGCACTTAGCTTGATTCCTGCCTTCCTGCCCAGTGTGGTAGGAACTTTCCAGGTGCCTGACCTATGGCTGTGATTTTTTTTCCTGTTGTTTTCCCTGACCTCTAGTATATATTGCTAGTCCTTCAGTAAAGCTTTGGCATTCTCCTTACAGAATGACCCATGTCTGTGTTTTCTGTCAATCCCCCAGACCTATGCCCGATATTTGGTACCGTGGCAGTGAGGGCGCTGTCAACAAAAATCCCTTAAAGAAGTACAGGAGATCATGGGTCAACAGGTAAAAGCCCTTAAAGAGGAAACACAAAAATCCCTTAAAGAATTACAGGAAAACACAGACAATCGAGTGAAGGAACTGAACAAAACCATCCAGGATCTAAAAGTGGAAGTAGAAACAATATAGAAATCACAAAGTGAGACATCTCTGGAGATAGAAAACCTTGGAAAGAATTCAGGAGTCATAGATGCAAACATCAACAACAGAATATAGGAGATAGAAGAAAGAACCTCAGGTGCTAAAGACACCATAGAAAACATTGACTCAAAAGACAAAGAAAATGCAAAATGCATAAAGCTGGCAACCCAAACCATCCAGGAACTCCCGGATACAATGAGAAGACCAAACCTAAGGATTATAGGTATAGACGAGGGTGAGGATTTACATCTTAAAGGCCCAGTAAACATCTTCAACAAAATTGTAGAAGAAAACTTCCCTAACCTAGAGAAAGAGATGCCCATGAACATACAAGAAGCCTTCAGAATTCCAAATAGACTGGACCAGAACAGAAAGTTCTCCTGGCACATAATAATCAAAACACCTAATTCACTAAACAAAGAAAGAATATTAAAAGCAGTAAGGGGAAAAGGGCAAGTAACTTATAAAGGCAGACCTATCAAAATCACACCAGACTTCTCACCAGAGACGATGAAAGCTAGAAAATCCTGGGCAGACCTCATACAGACCCTAAGAGAACACAAATGCCAGCCCAGACTACTATACCCAGCAAAACTCTCAATCATCATAGATGGAGAAATCAATATATTCCATGATAAAACCAAATTTACACAATATCTGTCTACAAATCCAGCCCTACAAAGGATAATTGATGGAAAATGCCAACACAAGGAGTAAAACTACACCCTAGAAAAAAGCAAGTATAAAAATAACACAAACATAACAATAACATCAAAAATAACAGGAAGCAACAATCACTATTCCTTAATATCTGTTAACAACAATGGATTCAGCTGGGTGGGCGGTGGTGGCACATGCCTGTAATCCCAGCACTCTGGGAGGCAGAGGCAGGCGGATTTCTGAGTTCAAGTCCAACCTGGTCTACCTAGTGAGTTCCAGGACAGCAAGGTCTATACAGAGAAACCCTGTCTCGAAAAAACCAATCAAAAAAAACAAAAAAAAACAAAAAAACAACAATGGATTCAACTTCCCAATAAAAAGACATAGACTAATGAAACATTTCTCATGTAAATCTTCAGTTTTATCAGAAAATGTTTGTAATTCCCCTTTTAATTAGTTTAGTAATATTTTTATGTCTACCATTTTATCTGCATTACTTTTTATGATAATCTTCAATTTTAATGTCTTTCTGTATATTTCTTCTATTTTACCTGAAATGTTTTCAATGTAAATCTTTGATTTTATCACAAATGTTTCTAATTCCACCTTAAAACAATTTAGAGTTTTTATATCTACCATTTTATATGTAAAATTTTCTATGAAATAGGCAATTTTAACGTGTTTGTCTATATATTTCTTGAATTTTACCAGAAATATTTTCTATGTAAATCTTCAATTTTATCTGAAAATGCTTGTAATTCCACTTTCCATCAACTTAGAATTATCATTATGCCTATCATTTTATCTGTATAATTTCCATGATAATCTTTAATTTTAACATGTTTTTCTATATATTTCTTCAATTTCATCAGAAATATTTTCCATGTAAATCTTCAAGTTTACCAGAAAATGTTTATAATTCCACTTTCAATCAACTTAGGAATACGTTTTTTTTTTTTTGTTTTTTTTTGTTTTTTTTTATTATTTGGTTTTTCCGAGGCAGGGTTTCTCTGTGTAGCCCTGGCTGTCCTGGAACTCACTCTGTAGACCAAGCTGGCCTCGAACTCAGAAATCCATCTGCCTCTGCCTCCCAGAGTGCTGGGATTACAGGCGTGTGCCACCACCACCTGGCAGGAATACTTTTATGCCTACCATTCTTATATCTATATAAAAATTTCCATGATAATCTTCAATTCTAAAAGAGAAGAAGAAGAAGAAGAAGAAGAAGAAGAAGAAGAAGAAGAAGAAGAAGAAGAAGAAGAAGAAGAAGAAGAAGACTACTGGGACAAGAGTGAATTTTCTCCAGGGTGGGGCATCTGGAACATTGCCCAAATTCTAGTAGATGTCCCTACAACCTTGCACATGTAAACAGTACCTATTGCATTCTGTGGGATGTAAAAAGAAGACACAAAATTGAGAAGGCACCAGGTAGAATGGGGGTCTGGGAGGAGCTGGAGTCAAAAGTGGCAAATGGATATGATCAAAATACATTATATACACATATGGAATTCTCAAGTAACTTTTAAAGAATGAAAAATTAATACTGATAGTAAAAAGCATATTTATGTACTTCAAACACCTTTAACCTTCTATAAACAACATTCATAAATACAGACAGAATGCCGCCAGTGTGGGAGAGCATCTTGCTAAAGGAGTAAGACACAAATTACAGTAAAGACCTGAGCTGGGGCAATGGCTCGGCTGTTGAGAGTGCTCACGCTCTTCTAGAGGACCTGGGTTCTGGTTTCTGGCAGCTGCATGTCTGCTCATAGCTATCTGTCACTGCAGTTCCAGGGACTGCAATACCTTCTCCTGGCCTCTCCTGGACACCAGGCATGAATGACGTGGTCCACAGACTTGTATATAGGCAAAACATCTGTCCATATTTAATAAAATAGTATTATTAACAAATAAAATAATAATATCAATTTTTTAGAAAGAAGAAATAAGAGCACATCTCTTGCTGATGACCCAAGTTTGGGTACCAACTCCCATGGTGTGTGGATCACAACCAGCGTAACTCAAGTGTAACTCAAGCTTCAGACCCCATCGGTTTATTCATGTGCCCAACCCATGCACAGACAGACATATAATTAAATAAAATACTTTTAAAATTAAAAATCTTGATTTGTCAGGTTTAAGATCTGACTCTCCTGTCCGTTATCACAAAGGCCTCCTCTCCTCTTTATGCTTGTAAAAACAATGCAAACCTGTACCAAGAGTCACCGAGCAATATTAAAATTTAAAGTTTTGAACCATGGGTTTTATATAGATAAAACCCTACTATTTGTCTTAAAATTTACCTTTAGAAGCATGCTGTGACAAATATGTTAATTAATAACATTTTTTCCCCTCAACTCCAGGTTCCAACCTAGCTGCCTCGCATTTTTCTGTCCCACCTATAACAAAACTCGCAGCAACAGCTTCCTATGTGTGACCCACTACTGTCTTCAGAAGCTCACTCCTGCCTGCTGTCGGGTCCCACCTCTCCGTCAGACGTGAGTGACCTCTGTAGTGGACCGTGGCCCTTGTCAATCTCTTCCCTTGGCCTGCCAACCTGGACCCTCCTTGTCCTAAAACAACACTATCTGTTTTCCAGAACACTCTCTCTGTTCCCTCCCCCACCCTGGCCCTTCTTGGTTTCTGCCATTTTTCCAATTCCAGTGTCCCTGCTTAGAACTTTTCTCACTGTCTGTTAATTCTCCCTTGGTGACCCTGTCCAGCTCTAGTTTGTATCTACCTGTATAATGCTGATAATTCTAAGCCATACTTTATTCCTCTGAATTCTTGACTCCTGTGCCTGACATAGTTGTGCCTCTCCATTCAGATTTCAAATGGGAGCCTCAGACAACTCCTGACCAAAACAAAATGGACAGTCCCTGCCCTGTCCCAGCCCCAGCTTCCGTCCCATCTGATCTTCTCTTTGTACTTTGTTTCACAGTTTGATTTTAATGATTTTATAGTATCTTCAAAGGATTATTCATAAAGATAGAAGACCCAGATGGAAATTAAAGAGAGCTTCTAAACAAGCCATGTGTCAACAAAACCAAAAGGAAATATAGAAAGTATTGGGAGTTGAATGAAAATGAAAACACAGTAACTCAAGAAATGCCAGTAAAGCAACAAATAAGGCAACATAGGAGGGGTTTACAGCACTAAATACACACACAAACCTAAGGAAAGTTCCCAAGCCAGGATCCATTTTTGATTTAAGAGAATAAAAAAAGAGAGCACATGAACCATGTACTGGCTGGTTTTGGGTGTCAACTTGACACAAGAGAGTTGTCACAGAGAAACGAGCTTCAGTTGGGGAAGTGCCTCCATGAGATCCAGCTGTGGGACATTTTCTCAATTAGTGATCAAATGGGGAGGGCCCTTGTGGGTGGTACCATCCCTGGGCTGGTGCTCTTGGGTTCTATAAGAGAGCAGGCTGAGCAAGCCAGGGGAAGCAAGCCAGTAAGGAACATCCCTCCATGGCCTCTGTATCAGCTCCTGCTTCCTGACCTGCTTGAATTCCAGTCCTGACTTTCTTTGGTGATGAACAGCAGTATGGAAAGTGTAAGCTGAATAAACCCTTTCCTCCCCAACTTGCATCTTGGTCAGGATATTTGTGCAGGAATAGAAACCCTAAGACAAACCACAAAGTAAATGATAAAAAGGACAATGCAGAAACCAATGACACGGTGTTGCAAGGCCAACCCACTAGACACCACCACATGGCCAGTTTCAAAGTCATAAAGAAAGTCTTTGTTGATGTCCAGAGGCTGCACAGGGAACTTACCCAAATCCTGCAGCATCAAGCTTACAGCTGTCTGTCTTTCATGCAGGGAGAGGTGGGGAGGAGGGAGGAAACTTGGTTGTCACACCACAGTTGGCACGAAGTAAATCTACAGAAGTCAAAAAGCAAGGTTAGTACTTTTAGAGACTTTTTATTCAGGGACCTTCCTGGAACCATGGACTATGTCTCTCCTCCTGTTTTGGCAGGTATTAGAGCCTACAAGCTCTAATGGGTTTTAAGGTTGTAATGGTGCCTCTAACGTGGTGTCAGTTTTTCTAGGTCTGAGGACTTATTACAGACCCTACTACTTCTATGGGCATAAGACAAATTGTGAACTTATCTTGGGTCAGGTGGTTATATTGTCCCCTCAGCACTAACAATTTAACAGAAGTCACTGTTTACGTAGTTCTGTGGGTGGTGAGCAGGGAGAGTCCTATAGCGAAGGCTGGATGCAAAAGCATCAATGGCCCAGCAATGACCAGAAGTAGAATAATTAACTTAGAGACCAGGAGAACAAGGATGGATACCGGTGTGTCTAAAAGAATAAGACAGCTTGGGTCCCTTTGGGCAATCTGGTTGAACCAAAAGGATTTGTGTCCCCAACAAAAGGGTACTAGTCTTAACCAGCATGGAGGGTCTTGCACCAGAGAAAGCCATTAGTCAGCACAGGGAAACTGGTCAGGAGTGTAGGGGTGTGTTTGGTCACCATGTCCCAGACAGCCTTGACCATCTGAGAGTCTAGAGATCTGACTCTGGGCCACTCCACTCCAAAAGATGGCTAAATGATTTCATGGAATGCCCAGAGTTTTCTGGTTGAGAGAACTCTCACTCACTGTTGAGAGACAGTCACTATATTTGTCCTTTTCCATAAAAGCTTCCTTGGAGTACTTAAGACTCAGGTGCTATCTTGGAACGACTCACTCTCATCCCCACCTTAGATGTGTTTCCACAGCAACAGAACTGACAGAAACACTCAAAAAGACACATAGGCAAATAAACAACAAAGACAACCAGAGGTGAGCACCATAATCCATCAGTTCCAGTGACATTTTATAGAGCCCAGACACTAGAATTAGGGCTGCATCCAGCCTTTCCTAGGGCTGTCCTTATTTCTTGAGGTGTCCTATTTGGAAGGTGCTATAAACAGACTTGCCTCTGGAGGTGGCAGATTCAGGCAACTTTCTGTGACTTCCCATTTTAGAGTGGAGGCATTGGGAGCCTCTGGAGCAGTAGGATCAGAGGCAGGAGACATTCATGGGGCCCCGGAATATTTCAGAGTATGCATCTGCTAGGAACTGCCTGTTTTCCACACTATCACCCCAGGGGGACCTGAGAGCCCCCGTGTCCCAGTATCTGTCTCTGGGGATCTTGCTGAGGCATCCAGAATGCTGCAAGCTTAGCAAGCAGCAAGCACACCAGAGACCACCACACAGACATTCTTAAAGCAGAAAAGAAAATCTTATTTCAGGCTAGTGACTGCATGAAGAACTTTCCCAAGTCATGCAAATCAGAGCCTTATAGCGCTTTGTCTTTTATGAACAAAACTCACATCCTGCTTGACATAATTCAGTTAGCAGGAAGCAGAACTGCAGAAGCCAAAAGGCAAGGTTAGTACACTAGGGATCTTCTACTTGGAGATCCACCTGGAGCTATGGACTAGATTTCTATTGCATTTTGGCAGGGGTCTGATCCTCTATGCTGGGGCTGAAAGTCTTAATGTTGCTTTTATCATGCCATCTGCTGTGGTACGATCTTAGGGGTTATTACAACAGAAGCTATAAAAATAAAGATCTGTGAAATCAAAAGTTAAAGGTTTTGGAAGATTAAAAAAATTTACTAAAGTTTGGATGATCCAAATGAAGAAAAAAGCCAAGAGGCCCTAATTTCTAAGCTCTGTGATGACACAGATGCCACCAGCATGGCTACAATTCCAAGGGTGATGTCTTAGTCAGGGTTTCTATTCCTGCACAAACATCATGACCAAGAAGCAAGTTGGGGAGGAAAGGGTTTATTGAACTTATACTTCCACATTGCAGTTCATCACAAAAGGAAGTCAGGACTGGAACTCAAGCAGGTCAGGAAGCAGGAGCTGATGCAGAAGCCATGGAGGGATGTTTCTTATTGGCTTGCTTCCCCTGGCTTGCTCAGCCTGCTCTCTTATAGAACCCAAGAGCACCAGCCCAAAGGTGGTACCACCCACAAGGGGCCCTCTCCACTTAATCACTAATTGAGAAAATGCCCCACAGCTATCTCATGGAGGCACTTCCCCAACTGAAGCTCCTTTCTTTGTGATAACTCCAGCCTGTGTCAAGTTGACACACAAAACTAGCCAGTACAAGTGATAATATGATAATCATAACACGCCAATGTGGTTTTAATAAAATTGATAATTAGCTGAATGAACTAATCTCTTCACAATCACAAATTTTCAAAGCTCATTCACCAAACACCATAACAGACACCATAACAGCCTTCTCTATAAAGCAGACAGTGGTGTTAGTCCTACATAAATTCTTTCTGAAAACAGAAGAAGAAGAGGAGGAGGAGGAGGAGGAGGAGGAGAGAAGGAGGAGGAACAAGAAGACAATGAAGATGATGAAGAGGGAGAAGAAGAAACCTTTTCCAATTCATTCTGTCAGCCCAGGATGACCCAGATACAAAACCAAACAAAAAATTACAAGGAAAGAGCTGAGGAGATGGCTCAGTTGATAAAGTCCTGATAGACAGTGTGAGGACCTGAGCTGAGCTCCTCAGCCCTCATGAAAACTAGGTGCAACACCACCACGCTGTGACCCCATTGGGCAAGGAGTGAGAATGGAGACAGGTGTATCCCCGGAGCTTGCTGGCCAGCTAATTTAGCTAACTCATGAGCTCCAGCTTGAGTTAAAGACCCTTTATCAAAAAGTCAGATAGCAAACGAGCGACCTCTGGCCTCATCATGTACACACAGGAATAAATGCATACACCACAGGGAAAGAGACAACATAGAAGGGAAACAAAGGCAGGTGCAGAAAACAGTAAAAATTGTAGCAAACCTTATCCAACAACATGCAAAAGACCAACAGAGTGACGAAATGAGGCCACAGAGGAGGAAAGAAGTACAGACTCGATTCATATCTGAAACTCAATCAGTAAACTCCAGGGGGAGACTAAGTTGAGATCCCACACTGTGGGATCATCTTGATAAACTCTGAAAAACTTCTCAGAAAATCTATCATCTGTATAGAAATAAAACTTACCTGTCTGCACAGCAGGAAAGGAGGAAAGCCTCCACAACCAAAACCCCGTAGCTACCATTGTACAAAGTCTGCTGCCAGAGATCTTGAGACTCCAGTGAGGAGATCACCAGCCAAACATACACAGAAGTCAAGGCAGAATGGAAAAGACTTGAAATCATCAATACTAGGGTCCAAGAGTCAAGAACACTGAGAGAGAGAGAGAGAGAGAGAGAGAGAGAGAGAGAGAGAGAGAGACTCCTGAAACACCAAAGGATCTAGTTCTGTAGAAGACATTAAAGCAAAAATGCAAACAAGTGTAGAAAAGGGCGGCTCACTCCTCAGTGAGAAAGTTCATCAGTTACACACATTGCATCTGGAGGACCGAGCAGGAGGCTACTCAAGATTTCTGGGGGTGCTATTAACCATGGAACCAGCTCTCCAGCCCTGAGGAGACCTTCTGAGGAAGAAGCAGAAGGCTAGGACAAGGGGCGGTTTTCAGGTGACATAACTCTCTCTATCTGAACTGTAAGCACAGTTCTACAGATCTACACCTGTAGTAAGACTGAAAGAAGTGAGGCAGGCATGGTGGTGCACGCCTGTGATCCCAGCACTCGGGAGGCAGAGGCAGGCGGATTTCTGAGTTTGAGGCCAGCCTGGTCTACAAAGAGTTCCAGGACAGCCAGAGCTATACAGAGAAACCCTGTCTCGAAAACAAACAAACAAACAAACAAAGATGGAAAGAAGTGTATACACACACACACACACACACACACACAGAGAGAGAGAGAGAGAGAGAGAGAGAGAGAGAGCAGAATGCAAAGCTGGTGAGTTCTTAATATGACATAAGGAACTCAATCTTGATATTACCTATACTTATGCAATACGTTACATAATGGCACATAAGGCCTTCCTGTGCTATTTCTTAGATTATATGTAAATCTATAACCTTCTAAATGAAAGTCAAAAGAAATAAAGATGTTTTCAGATAGAGAATATGTATCAGGAGACTAAAAGAAACTCTAAAGGAAATTCTCAGGCAGAAGGAAAATGACATAACAGGTTACTCCCCACCCATTAAGATGAGTTGGGCACAAAGGCTCCCTCCTGAGGGAGGGACAGAGTGAGGAAGAGAGAAGCGGGCCCTGTAAAGTAGGGATGGCTGACACACCTGGCCAGGAGGCCAAGGGGAGTCTCCATTGTGTTGACAGCTAAGAAAAAGCCAGGCAGAGGTGATGCACACCTTTAATCCCAGTACTTGGAAGGCAGACATAAGCAGACCTCTGTGAGTTTGAGGCCAGCCTGGTCTACAGAGTGAGTTCCAGGACAGACAGAGAAACCATGTCTTGAAAAACAGCAACAAGAACAGGGAGAGAGACTGGGGTGGGGGGAGAGAGAGAGATGAATGATGAAACCACGACCAATCCGTACATTATATATCAACAAAGGTAAATTATTTTATGTTGAAATGAAAACATTTAGAAGAAATTGTCCCATTTTTCCTTCTTGTATCCTCAGAGGTTCCCTTCATCCTTTTGGCTTAGATGAAATTCAGTACTGAGCCACCCCTTCACATGAGCAGAGCAGCAGTGACTGTGCACCTTAAGGGTTAATTATATTTTTCAATGGCTTATGAATAACAGTGACTAAATTCTTCATCTAAGGCACATTTGAAGGCTCTGGACCATAAGCCATCACCCAATTTACTGCAAAGAATCACCCCCTGGCTTTTCCTGAACATTCCTCGTTTCTTAGGAATGAGCTATGCCTTCTGCTCCAGTCCTCTAACCATCCCTGAGCCAACAACCTCCGTAGCCTGCTGGCTCTGTGTGGGTCAGCAGCCTTTTGTTGGTGAAAGCTAGAAGCTTTAGGGGACTGTGCAAAGACAATTTTTATCTACAGCCCCTGAAAACCACATTCAAACTTAGAATAAGATTGCTGGCAGTCTGAGAAGACCTGATGTAGTTCCCTATAACTGCACTGATAAAATATTGCCGACTAGGTTGCTTAAAACAATGGAAATTTATTCTCAGGATTGTAGAGGATCAAACTGTGAAATCCAGAGGTTGGCAGAACTGCATTCTCTCTGAAGGGTCCCAGGGAGCGTGTTTCCTCTCCTCTTCCAGCTTCACACAATCCCAGGAGCACTTTAGTCTCTGTCACACTGACCGTCCTCCCTCATGCCCATGTCTCCTCCCTTATTAGGTCACACCTCACACTGGCTTGAGAGTCACTATAGTATGACTTCGTCTTAACGAATTCTGTCTGCAGTAGCTCTGTTTCCTACTAAGAGTGTTCTGACAGGGACTGAACTCTTACAGGCCCTTTTGGGGGGACACAGGTCAAACCATGATGAAATGAGGAGAGTGAAGAGTGACCGCACAGCCTACGCCTGTCCTCCTGGTCCTGTGGTAAGTGATTTTCTCACACGTGCCTCCTCCAAGGGTTTGGAACTGGTCCCCTTCACCTCCTCCTCAGAAGCATCCCGTACATTCTATGTTCAAGAGTTACACTTGGTTGAGGCCCTGGTAAAAGACGGCCAGGTTGTCTTCCCCAAGATGACACTCATCCCGAAATGCTGAAGACAGGGCCATTTGTCTGCTGAGGAGGCCCCTCTCTGTCCTCTGACTCAACATCTTGTCCACATAATGGACTGGAGTGGAATGTTTCCCCAAATTTGTGTTGTTTGATTTTGAACACTGTGGTGGTTTGAATACGCTTGGCCCATGGGACCTGGCACTATTAGGAAGTGTGGCCTTATTAGAGGGGGTGTAACCTTGTTAGAGGAAGTATGTCACTGTGGAGGCAGCCTTTGAGGTCTCATACGCATGCTCAAGCTAGGCCTAGTATGATCCAGAGATTCCTCCTGGCTGTCAGAAGATTGGATCAAGATGTAGAACTTTCAGCTCCTTTTCTTGTACCATGTCTGCCTGAATGCTGCCATCTTCCCACCACGATGATAATGGACTGAACCTCTGCACCTGTAAGCCAGCCCCAATCAAATGTTGTCCTTCATGAGAGTGACCTTGATCATGTTGTTCCTTCACAGCAATGGAACCCTAAGACAGACACCTCTGAGACATAACAAGATAGTCAGATTTGACTTTTGCAAGATTAAGATTAATCTAGTTAATCTTCCCTCATCAAATATTTAAACAAAACAGTAGGCTGGGCAGTGGTGGTGCACACCTTTAATCCCAGCATTTGGGAGGCAGAGGTAGGCGGATTTCTGAGTTTGAGGCCAGCCTGGTCTACAGAGTGAGTTCCAGGACATCCAGGGCTATACAGAGAAACCCTGTCTCGAAAAAAACAAATCCTAAAAAAAACCCAAAACAAAACAAAACAACAACAACAAAAAAACCCAACCAAAAAATAAATAAATAAATCAAAACAGTAAAACTCTTAGACTCTTAACCTCAGTTAAGGTCAAGATTTTCCATGAGAAACAATTTCACAATTTTTTTAGTAAACAAGGAATTTTGTCTTGGCCCGATCCAATAATGTGAGCGGGAAGGTATCTCAGAAAGTTAAAAAACTACATTGTAAGCAGATGAGATGGTTCAAGGAAGTAGCAGTACTTGCACTAAGCCTGCTGACTTGAGTTTGATTCTCAGGACCCAGGTAGTGGAAGGAGAAAAAGAGACACCAGAAAATTGTCTTCTAGCTTCTAAATATACCATGTTATGTATACACACACACACATACACACGTGCGCACAAATAAAAAGTATAATAAAAACGTGTCACAACTTTAAGTCTGGTACTTTGCAAATGTTCACAAAAAGCCAATAAGAAATCTTACAACCTAAGGCTGGTTGTTTTAAAGAAACCACAAACCTCAGAAATGGATGCTAGCAAAGGCCTATGGGCCCGAGTCACTGAGCTCCTCAGGGGACAATGGCCATTAACTGAACTAATTATGTTCTCTCTCTAGAGGAACAGTGTAAAAGAGCATGGAGGAAGAAGGCAGCATACTGAGACTGCTAGCAGAGCCTTGGGATGCTGAGTAGAGACAGCCACTCTTCCAGCTGCTTAAGAAGGTTAAAGAGCTTTCTCAGCTGGTTTCGGCACTTTGGAGTAGACAGAGCATTTCTCCTGATGCTCTTGTATGGTTGTATTTAGGTATTTCTATGGGTGCATACCATTGATATCTATTATCTTACATAATCTGAGCCATGCATCTTCCCTGCATGTGTGTGGCTGTGTACCATGTGCCACGTCGTGCCCACAGAGGTCAGAAGTGGGTTCATATCCCCTGGAACAGGAGTTATAATGGTTATCAGCCATATGGTGCTGGAAACCAAACTCTGTCCTCTGCAAGAGCAGTGTGTGCTCTTAACCACTAAGACATCTCTCCAGCCCCCTGAGCCATTGTTGACCATGAATTCAATCCACGCTGGAATAACAGAATCTTCTAAATTTCTTGAATCTGACATCTAAAAGCTTTAAGTCAGCAACTAGAAAATTCATGAACTTTATAACTATTTCTCTTTCTGATTACTAATATTCCTAGTCTAAAGCAATATTATTAAACTTTTTGAGGAACTCAAAGGAAGTTATTTTTGAGTAGATATCAGAACACAACAGCATACATGTATAAATACACCCAACATATATACAGACCTTCATTATGCACAGCATTTGTTCTGTTTAGTAGTAATAGTGGTAGAAGTAGTAGTAGTAGTAGTAGTAGTAGTAGTATACAGATGTGTGCATAAAATAGAACAGATAGAGAGATCAAAGAACAACCACGAGTCAGTTTTTTCCACCTTGGTATACACGGATCAAAGTTAGATTGTGAGGCTTGGGTAGTAAGTGCTTTTACTGATGCAACTTGCTGACCCCCCCCCCCACTCCCCCAGGTAACCCTATGTTACATTTGCCAAGGAATTTAGTGCTGTGGGCTCAAGAATATGGTGGGTTGGGGCATCTGTTCAATGTACATTTATCAGAGTCTGTTTTTAAGATACTTAAGATAGTTCAAAGGGGAAGGCAGATATAGCTCCGCTGTCTGAGTACTTGCCTAATGTTCATCCTAGGTCCAGTCCCTAGCACCGAATAAACATGGCTTGGAAGCTGGTAATACTAGCACTTGGACAAAGACAGAATTGAAATATCAAGGTAGCAGGGCAGCATTTAGTCCCAGCACCTCAGAGGTAGAGGCAGGTGGATCTCTTAAGAATTCCAGGCCAGCCTGGACTACATGAGACCCTATAAAAATAAGTCTATTGTGAAGGGCAAAAAGTTAAAGACAAGTGTGCTGCTCTCTCTTGGCATCTTTATTTCCAGGCCTAGCTTTTAACTTGGGCTTCCATGAACTAGGCCTAGGAACTAGCTTTCCTTCCTGTTCTTCAATATGAGGACATCCCAACTCCTCTAGCTCTCCGATACAAAGGCTCTCTGCCAATGTGCCTGTTGTAGAAAATATGACAGCCTTCCTTTTTCAGGCATGGCCCGCCCACACTAGGCAGCGAGGCCGCCTCCTTTCCCTCCGCGATCTTGACAATGGCTGACTTTCACGTTTCTCCAGAAATAACTTCTCGAGTGTTCAGTATTTTTCAGACGCGCTGATCCGGCTGCAGGACTCCCACGCGTGCGCCTTTCTTTGCGAGGTGAGCGCTGCAGGCGCGTTGCCGGAGTCCGCACCAGGACTGGCCAGCTCGCGCTGCTTTTAATGGAATTTCTGACATTTGCGCTCTGCACAGATTCCATTCTTCCCACAGCTCCTCAGCTACGAATAAAGCTTAGTCACCACCCACATCAAGCCCAGACTAAAGCTATCATAGCAGGACGGTAATTTAAAGTATAGACAAGTGCGAAAAGAGGTGGCAGCCAACCTACAGCCCGTCAGCTAGGGCCACGCGCCTCGCGCCTTTTAAGGGCCGGCAAGTGCAAGTCGGCCAACGGCTCGCCACTTCACCAATCACTGCGCTTCACGCCTATGGTTCCGCCCCCACACCCACATCAGCCAATCACTGTGGAGTTGCCTGGCCGCCTGGCCGCTCACCCGCCCACTCGCCCACCCGCTGGTTAGGCCACGCTTTTGGATCACGCAGGCGCCCCGCCGAGCAAAAGCAGCCAGAATTTATTTTTAGTTCCCTGCTGAGCAGCACCTCTCCCTGGGTCCACCCCCTTCTAATCCCCAATAGAAGACGGAGTTTCCATTGCGTCATCGCGCGGCAGTCTGGGAGCTGCCCAATCAGAGCTCGGACAGAACTGTCGTAATTAAAAAGCGGCGGAAGTAGGTGGGAGGGTCATGACGCAGCGAGTTTCGGTCGTGACTTTTCCGGGGGCCTTGG
The DNA here is from genome assembly GCF_947179515.1 of Apodemus sylvaticus. Taxonomy (NCBI): domain Eukaryota; kingdom Metazoa; phylum Chordata; class Mammalia; order Rodentia; family Muridae; genus Apodemus; species Apodemus sylvaticus. Next base: position 4,837,139 of record NC_067473.1, read on the forward strand.
GGTGTCTCCGCTTTTTCCCTTTAAAGTAAAACGTTCCCCCCACGCACCCCCGCGCGTTCCGGGCTGGGAGGCGGCGGCGGGAGGCATCGCAGTCGCGGCCGCGCGCGGTCACGTGGGTGTGTTGTTGGGGGAGGGCCCGCGCGTTCGGTTCCGGGCGGTTGAGCGAGCTAGAGAACGAGCGAGCGAGAGGCAGCCGCGCCCGCCGCCGCGCTCTGTATGCCGCGTTCCCCCTGCGCACCCGCAGCCGATAGTCTGAGCCGGAGGAGCCGCCGCCGCCGCGGTTAATGTGGTTGGGCCGGGGCTGAGCAGGCCACCAAGATGCCTCAGTCCAAGTCCCGGAAGATCGCCATCCTGGGCTACCGGTCTGTGGGTGAGTGGCGGCCCGGGCGATGCCGGGATCTGAGCCCCAGGACGCGGACGCGCCTGCGAAGTTTGTGGCGGCGCGGCCATGTGGCGGGCGGGCGGGCGGCGCGCGTTTCGTAACCTCCATTTTGAGTGGAGGTGGCGGCGCCTTCCCTGTCGCCGGGCGCGGCGGACAGGTGGCGGGGCCGCAGGCCGAAGCGGCCGCGTCCTTCTCTCGGCGAAGGAGCCGCATCCGTCCCGCCTTCTCTGAGCACGGTCTGTCCCCACCCGTTTCCCCAACCCCACAAGCCCCGGACATTTCAACAAAGGAAACCTCTCCTTGTGACCTTTCCATCTGTAAAGAAGTTAGACCTTTTAAAGAAAACGGGGAAACTTCCAACACGTTTGGCTACCAAGTTTTCCGCCTCCATAAAACTAGACTGGACCCCTCACAGGCCCGCTAGGTAGCAGCTGGCAGCCAACACTGGGAAGGCAAGAAAGACATCTCTGAACTCTCGGTGTCCTATTTTCTTTTCCCCTTTGAGGAGAAACAAGGCCAGGCACTTGGAAGCAGGCTGTTAAAATAATTCAAAAGCCCTTTTGTTTTCCCACCACCACCACCACAAGCGATTGACATACATTTGAAGCTGTGCCTAGTAGTCACCTTTTAGCGGAATAGAGGTGGACCTGGGTGGCCTGGAGAGGGAACAAGGTGTCGAGACAGTAATATTCAGTCCCTCGTGCCATACAGGACGTTTGAACTTAACCATGCTGCAGGGTGAGGCTTTATTGTTTTTGACCGACCGGAACTGGGGAATATCATGTTCATCTTTAGTGCTGTTTGAAAGATGTAACAGTCTCCAGAAAATGTGCACTTGACAGAGGGACCACTGAGAAGTGGTGAAGCTGGTGGGAGGTGGGGAGTCTGGTTGCCAAGGAGGTGGCAGCAGAAGCCTTCCCCACTGGAGGGGACTCCTGCTAGGCTTTTCAGTCTGCCTTCTCACCCCTGCTCTCCGCTGCTGGTGCCAGGGTCTGTGCTCTTCGCCCAAGAGCAGTCTGGGCCTGCTTACTTGTCCTTTCACCATCTCTCTTCAAGAGCTGGAGAAAACCCTTAGGAAGGGGATGGAAGATTGGAGACAGTGTGAGAGATAGGGGTTCCTAGAGTAGCCGTGTCCGGTGCAGTGTTAAGTGAGGTGTTCCCAGTAGGAAAGAGTAGGTGACTGCTTCAACAGTTGCAGCAGAGAGTTAACATGCACAAAGCACGGTGAGACCATTCACTGAACACCAGTGTGGAACTCCTGATGTAACTCATGTTGCTTGTCTGGGTCACCATACTCTTGCCTGTTTGCTGAATTCCCTCCAAATTTGGAGAATGAGACCATGATGTAACTTGGCTGTTGATTGAGTACCCTCTAATCAGATAAATAAACAGTGCTAACTAATTGAAGATAGTACTCTTGAATGTGTAAGGCATAAATAAGTCACAAGTAGCAGGGCTGTCTGGGTTTTATTCTCTTGTAATTTTTGAGATGGTAATGGTTTAAATAAGTCTAGTGTTATGTCTCCTTTGCTAAAGAACCAATAGAAAACCATCCTGATTTTTTTAGGCAAAGTCTTATGTAACCCAGGTAGTCCTGACTCACTGTATAGTCTAGGCTGGTCTTCCTGTGAAAGCCCGACTAGAGCCGGGATACATGTGCCTGGCTACTCCTCTCCTCACAAACACTCTAGGCTGCGCTAGAGCAGTGCTAGCCTGTGGAGGAACACAGGATTGTAGCCCTGTATTCAATGCCCTCAGTGTTACAGTCTGTTTTCTCTAGACTTGTTTTCAAGTGTAATGCCTGAAGTAAGATACTACATTATTCCTAATGTTTCATTTAACTCGTTTGCTTTCATATGAGCGGAAATATTTTATAGTTTGGATTCTCTGCAGAGGGGTGGGTTGGTCTTTTGCCAGCGTGATTGCATGCACTAGCCACTCTTGCGGGAATTGCCAACTTCTCAGAACTTAGAGGTGTGTTTGGTGCCAAACTATAGAAATTTCAGTGTTCGTAGGTGTGTGTGGTGGGGGGAGGCTGCGGGGATTTTACACTGTTTTCTGTTCTGACTAGACTGCTGGGGCATTGTTGGTCATGCCACAGACTTTTAAGTTTGCCTTCAGCAAAAACTGAAATGTGATTGTTTTATTATTAGGCTTTCAAGTTTTCATTTGTTTTGAAACATTGATTAACCTATCAAAAGGATTTTAAATGATACAGGATTTTCCTGATACTTGCATTAGGGAAGCTTTTCCGGATGTCACTTTGGTGTCACCTGTAATTCAGTCTGACTTTTATGGAGGTCCTTTTTGTTAATTTTGGTGGTGGCCATATGTAGCTGCTTCCTCATGGTGTGTTGTTGTTACTACAGCTGAGGAGCCTTAGTAGTAAGGGCTCCTCCAGTCACAACTGTCAAAAAGTAGACTGTCTTCTATCTGGTGGTCTCTCTGGAGTCAGTGAGTGTTAGTGATCTAGTTTGTCATTAGAGCATCTTTCCAAAAGCTTATTTGTTGTGGGTAATCCTTATGTTGCTAAGAGGGATGGGATCACAGGAAATTTATAAAATGAAATGGTTGTGGTTTGGTGAACGGCAGTTCAGCAAGAGTAGATGAGTTAAATCTTGTCAGAACACAACTGATGCTGTTGGATTCTTCACAGGGAAGGAAAGGTATCATGGCTGATTGATTGTTCCTCATAGAAATTAATCATGTTGGATTTTGACCCATCAATTATCCTGTCCTTTTCTAACATTTGTTTGATAAATGTGGTTTGATAAATGTGTGATAGGGTAGCTCAGTGACTAGGACGCTTTCTGTTTAACTGTGAGGACCCGAGTTTCAGTCCCTGGAACCCATATGACAAGGCAGTGTGGTGGTGGGGACAGAGACCACAGAACTGGGGCTTACTAGACACCTGCCTGTCTAGAAAATGGGAGATCTTCAGTTTCAGTGAGAGACCCTGTCTCAAGGGAATCAGGTGGAGAGTGACAGAAAACCTGACTTCTCTTTCTGGCCTCTTTGCACACCCACACATACTTGTACACATGTGAGTATAACACACTCAAAAGTTTAGTGTGTGTGTGTGTGTCTTTTTAAGGAATTGTGGTTTAACCGTGACTTACCATGCACTTCCCTACTAGTGTATGAGATGAATGTGTGCTATGTATCTCCCCGCAGAGGAGTTGGGGAGCGGCTGTTTTTGTGAAGCTTTGTCAGTCCTATTCATTCTGCATAAGAGAATAAGCAGAGCTTAGTCTAACTTTTTAAAATATGGGCTGCTTCCTTGTATGGTTACAATCTTAGTACATGTGTTGCAGAAGTGAACACTTAGTATTTTATTGATTTGCTAGAAGATCATGTACATCAGGCATGTGGAGGTCAGAGGACAGTTTTGGGGAATTGGCTCTTTCCTTCCACCACATGGGTTCTGGGGACCCAATTTTGATGTCCATGTGTTCCAAAAAGAAAACCTGTGCTCATAGCAGTTAGTTGTCACCACTTAGACCCTGGCAACCACTGATTTGCCTTCTGTTTTTATTGATTTACTCTGAACATTTCATGAAAAGGCATCATACCTTGTTCCTGTTTGTGGCTGAATTAATATTTCATTAATGTGAGTTTATACTACATTTTCCTCTTAGATAAATGGTTTTCACTTCTTGTCTGTTAAAAATAATGGTGTTATAAACATTCCTGTACAGACATTCCTTTGTTTTCATTTCTCTTGGTTGTCGCCTAGGAATGGAATTGCTGGGACATGGGGTATTCCTGTTTTTGACATTCAAAACATCTCCTGTTACGTTCCTAATAACAATGTATTAGGTTTGGAATTGTCTCCATCTTTACCAACTCTGTCTGCTTGGCTTTAGCAGTCCTAGTAGGCTTCAAGGATATATATGATCTATAAACAATGTCTTCCATCTGTGGTGGTGAAGTTGTGCTTCCATTTTTCTTAGCTCGGTGCTCAGGAATCAGTTTAGGGCCCTGCTTGAGGTCCAGTTTGTTCCCCTTTGCACTTTGTGCTCTTGGTGTCATATGGACAATGCACAGCCTAAGGAGAAACATTGTAGCTTCGCTGCTGCTGCTTCTGAATGGTTTATATTCACCTCTTCCTTTTAGGCTTATGCCTTGCTTGAGGTTAGTATGTACGGTGTAAGAGAAGGGTACAACTTGTCTCAACCTGTTAGAAAGCTTCTTTCCTCATTGAACTCCTTAGTACAAAGTGAGATGTGCATGATTTCCCCTCTGCTGATCTTTACTGATCTCTTTGTCTTCACACCAGTCCACAGTCCCTCTGATAGCACTGTGGTGTCGTCAGTAGGGACATAGGAGGGTTCTAACTTGAGGGTTTTTTTTCTTTCAAGGTTAAATGTGCCTATTTTTAGCCCCTTGTATGTAGGACTAATTTGCCAATTTCTGCCCATAAAGCAACCTAGATTTTGATATTAGATTTTCTATATCTGATTTTAGATTTTCAGATCTGAAAGAATCTTTTTATTATTTAGATTGATTTATTTTGTGTATGAGTGTCCATGGGTGCCTATAAGTCTTTAAGACAAGAAGAGACCATTCCCCTGGAACTGTATGTAGTCACAGGTGATTAAGAACTACTGTGTGGCTGCTTGGGAATGAACCCGGGTCCTCTGCAGGAGCAGCACATGCTCTCAACCACTGAGTCATTTCTTTAGTCCCCAGGAAAGACTCTCTTAGTAATTGATATATTTTTAAAGCAATACATTTTTATCTGCACCTAATTTCATTCCAGTATGAGGCAAAAAAAAAAAAAATGGCCTTTATCAGATGAATAGTTTAAAATGGGTGATTGGGAGTGTCTTTGCTTTATGGTTTTCCAAGACAGGATTTGTCTGGGTAGCCCTGGGTATCCTAGAACTCACAGAGATCCACCTGCCTCTGCCTCCTGAAGTGTTGGGATTACAGATGTGTACCACCACAACCTAACTGAAAATAGGTGAAGTTTTAATAGCTCTTTTAGGTGGCGGCGTGTTTTTGATGTGCAGTGAGCCTCTCTTAAGTAGTAACCAACAGTGTCTTTTATTAATATGTTTATATGAAACAAGTAGGTATATACATGGGTTAGAGGACAGCTTATGGAAGTTGATTCTCTTGCGTGCAGTCTGCAGTTTTCTGTTCCCTTTGAATTAAACCACATTGTTCTGCTTTATACTCTGAATAGCCCTTACACCTGACTGATTCTGTCCTGTGGAACTTAGGTCATGGGTCCACTGTTACACAGATCATCCAGACGTTGGCACATTTAATATGCAGATACCTTAAAATTACATTTCCTGCTGGGTGTGGTGGTGCACACCTTTAGTCAAAGCACTCAGGAGGCAGAAACAGGAAGATCTCTGAGTTCCAGAACTCACAGAGTCAGGGCTGTTACACAGAGAGACCTATCTCAAAAAAGGAAAAAGAAAAGGTTAGATTTACTAATTTCATCACCGACCTCAGAAAAATCTTAAGTATTGATATGTTGTTAAAAGCTTTTCCAGGAGCTAGAGAGATGGCTCAGTGCTTAAGATCACTAACCTGGGCTCCAGGTTCTAGCATCTACATGCAAGCTCACAACAGGCTGTAACTCCAATCCCAAGGGAATTTAATGCCCTCCTAAGGCTTATTCTTAGGTAGTGCACATCTGTAATATACAAAAATTCATGCAGGCAAAACACTCATATACATTAAAAAACATTTTTCCCCTGAGGCAGGGTTTCTCTGTATAGCTCTGGCTGTCCTGGAACTCACTCTGTGGACTAGGCTGGCCTCCAACTCAGAAATCCACCTGCCTCTGCCTCCCAAGTCCCAAGTGCTGGGATTAAAAGTGTGTGCCATCAGTGCCCAGCTACAAAACAATCTAAAAAAATTTGTTAACACTGTCCAGGTTGGGTCTGACATGCAGGCCCATAATCCTAGCTACTTGGGAGTCTGAGGAAGGAAGATCACAAGTTCAAGAGTGGCTCCAGTAACTCCAGAATAAATAAAAAGAGGCCAGTAACGTAGCTCATTGGTATTGGATCTGCCTTGCGTGTTCTAGGCTCTGTTTTAATTCCCAGTACCACTACAAGGGAATGGGAGGTGCTTTTCAAAATTCTGATTTCTTCCTTGATAGATGTAGTTTTGACATTGTACTACGAGTTTTTGCTTGACTTGGTGACCTTTTCCCCCCACTCAGGAGGGTGGGAGGACAGTAAGGGAAATAGGGTCTTAGCTCAGGCTAGCCTAAAACTTTCAGTAAACTTCCCTGCTTCTGCCTCCAAGTGTTGAAATTACGTGAACAAGGCTGTGCCCAGTTGAAATGTTTCTTTAGTGTCTTAAAAAAACAAAACAAAACAAAAAAACTTGTCAGCTTTGAACTAACGATTGTCTTCTAAGTAAAAAGCAGTGATGAAGTGGCTGGTGCAGACGTCTCAGTTACCCTGGGCTTGTCTTGGAGAGGGCCGTATTTCTGTGTAGCCTCAGTGCTTATTCAGATATTTCAGCGCATCATGCAGAATGGTTTCTTGGGTTTTTTTTGGTTTGTTTGTTTATTTTGTTTGTTAACTGTCTGTGGCTGAGCTCCTGCCGTGGCACCTATGTCAGGGTCAAAGAACAACTTCTAGGAACTTATTTCTTTCAACTTTTTCCAGACTTGCACAGCAAGCACCTTTAGCTGTTGAGCCACCTTATTGGTCATCTTGGAGAATACTAAAATATGTGCAAGTGTGTCAAGACCCAGTGAACTTAATCACTGTTACTGTGTTCTTAAGGCTGTTGGCACATGAATATGGTGGCTTTTCGCTCTGAGAGTGGTGATAGAAGAAAATGATTCATCGCTTAGTTTATACCTGCTGTCTTGGTTCTTGCTGAGGGATACCTTACCACTGCAGTTGCATCTTTTGTACAGTGTGAGCATAAAGCAGTGGCTGACTTGGTGATGCTTTCGCCTTATGTGTCCTGAGAAGGTCCAGAAGTCCAAAGACCACAGCCTAAGTCTTGCTACTCACTGTTGGATAAAGTTGAATCAATCAAAAGTGGGTGCATTGTAGGTCAGTTAGCAAGGATATGTGTAAGAGCTGCCTAGGCGAGGTTCCCTAGTATTCTAAGAGGCAAGGAGGGGTTAGTGAGGCAAGAAAGATCTTGCATGATTGAGAATGGAAGGAAACTGGGGGTGGTAAAGCATAATGAGGTGAGAGTAAGACGTGAGGTTGGGAAGGCGGGCACAAGCTACAGGGCCTCAGAGGAACTTTGGAAAGCCATTCATGCTGAGTAGGAAGCAGTGAGTTGCAAAAGAAACCCTCCGTCTGCAGCTCCTGTGGCCTCCTGTGATGCCGGTTGAATGTGTTGCCTTTGTATTTTTCTGTGGATAGTTAGAGCAGAGTGATGGGCTCTTAATGAAATGAACTCCCCAGGGTCCCGATGGCTTTGTTTCTTAATTGTAATATCACCCTGTAATAAGTCCAGCTTACCATTTCTCTTTATGCTTCTGCAGAAAGACTTCTAATGGATTTTATTTTATTTATTCTTTTCAAGACAGCGTTTCTCTGTGTAGCCCTGGCTGTCCTGGAACTTGCTCTGTATACCAGGCTGGCCTCAAACCCAGAAATCCACCTGCCTCTGCCTCCCAAGTGCTGGGATTAAAGGCGTACACCACCACCGCCCGGTTCCTGTTGGATTTTTAAATTTAAAATTTAAAACATAAATTTTAAACAATTTTATTAAATGTAGTTTTTCTTTCTTTTTTTCTCAAAATTCCTTATAGACTTTTATTTTTATTTTTTTGAAAAGCATGTTCTTTTATTGAAAAAGGAAGTAAAAACGTTTTATAAAATTGAAGATTTACATGGAAAATTGAAGAGTAAAGTGGTAGACAAAAACATTGCTGAATTAATTGAAAAAGGGCATAGAAACATTTTATGATAGAATTGAAGATATACATGGAAAATATTTCTGATAAAATTGTAGAAAATGTAGAAAAACGTTAAAATTGAAGATTATCATGGAAAATTTTATATAGATATAATAATGGTAAGCATAAAAGTATTACTAAGTTGATTGAAAGTGGAATTATAAACATTTTCTGATAAGTTGAAGATTTACATGAAAAATATTTGATAAAATTGAAGAAATATATAGAAAATATGTTAAAATTGAAGATTATCATGGAAAAATATACAGAGAAAATGGTAGGCATAAAAAAATATGGAACGCTCCACAAATTTGCGTGTCATCCTTGCTCAGGGGCCATGCTAATCTTCTCCGTGTCGTTCAGTTTTAGGATTTGTGCTGCCGAAGGGAGCCCTGGCTTTTCTTTCTAAGTTAGAGTTGAATGTTAATTACATGGTAGCATGATACATCATTTGTAAGCAGTATGCAAATACTAGCTTTTAAAGTATGTCTTAAAATAAATGTGCCACACGGGTACATACATATGTACCTGCAGTCACCATGGTGTATTGTTAGAGGACAACCTAAGGAAATCAGGGTTTTTTCCTTCCATCTTGTGGGTTCCAGTGGGTTCTTGGGTAAACTGGGTTGGCACAGACACTCTACCTGCTGAGCCCTGTCTTGCTAGCCCCTATTTGGCTACTGTAAAGAAACTATGGTTTCTCTTTTTAACTACAGTTTTTATAAGTGACTGACTGAATTAAAATATACAGTGTAGACATGATGGTGCACGCCTTGGATCCTGTATTCTGGAGACAGGCAGGTAGGCCTTGTGAGTTGGAGGCCAGCCTGGTCTACACAGTGACTTCTGAGCCAGAGCTACACAGAGCCTGCCAGAAAACAAGCCAAACGTTCACTCGTGGTAACTAATCTCAATGGCATGAGTGGCTATGGGAAAATAATCTGCATTTTCCAGTCCCTCTGTTGAGAAGTTCCTTTTGTGTTAATTAGGAACTGCCTTGGTCCTTATGGTCTTGCATAGGAATGTGCAGTACTGACACTTGTGTTCTGGGCCAAGATTTGAATCAAAGCATCATCAAGAATGCTCCCAGAGAAGAAGCCCCACAATTTAAGCTGCCAGTATAGTCTGAAATTTACATGGCAGGAAAATTTCTTGGGGGTGGGGTAGGGAACCAACCAACCAAAACTCTAAGTGTATAGGTTAAGAAGCAGGTTTTCTGGGAGTCTTGACAAGATGTTTTCTCTGTGTGAACTAATTCATCCAAACTGACCCATGGGTGGGACTTCCCCTCAGCTTTGCGTATCAGTTGAGTGTTGCCAACAGGTAGAACCTCTCCTCTGGAACTGTCCCTGACACTGGGCATGCTTCTGGTAGCAGAATCCAGGCCTTATCAACTGTCCATCAGGATTTCAATTCTCTCCACAGCTTGACACACTGTACTGTTGGTTGAAGGGGGTTAAAGTGCTTTCTATGTGTTACTTACTCAAATAGGTGTTGGTTAAATGCTTGAGGGCATTCTCTATCCATGTACCAAGCTTAGAGCTGGCATGCAATCACTAGGCTAGGGAAATCCTTGAGAGCTAAGATAGCTATGGGGGTGGCAGAGTGTCTCTCAAGAAAGGACCGTAGACTTCCACTGGTGGACAAGGACATAGAAAAGCAAAATGTTGAGTGGGGAGAAAGGCAAAACTGAGCTTTGTGCTCAGAGAGGAACACTTTTGTAGACCATATTAAGTTGTACACTTTCCCTAAAGGATTTTAATCAACAAATAGTTATCTATACTAGGGATTGGCTGACTTTCTGCAGCAAGCCAAGTAACACTCTCAAGCTTTTCAGGCTAGATACCCTTGTTGGAATTATCCTCCTTTGCCCTTATAGTGTAAAAGTATTCAGAGGCAATACATCGGCAAATGGCTGTAGTTGTGTCTCAGTGAAATCATATCATGGGTTTGAAATTGGAATTTTATCTGATTTTCAGATATAAAATACTAGCTTTTTTCTTGGAGCCATTGAAAGAAAAACATGCTTTTAACTGCTTTTAACTCACAGACAATACAAAAAATAAAGCAGATTCTGAGCCAGATTTGGCCCCTGGATCATAATTTGTTTACATATCCAGAAAAATTTCCTGTATTATGGGAAGAAGGTGGGACAATCAGAAAAACTGAGTTGTTGTGGGCCAGTGCAGGATATCCCTCTGGTAGGGACTGTGCTAGCTAGTGTGAGCTAGCAGTGTTGCCTTTGGTTAAAAGAAGAAATCCTAACAACAGGACCAAGGGCTAGAGAGTGGGTAAGATTATTTTTTCACCTGCCAGACCTCACATCTGCCTAGCTCTGGCTCGAGAGCCCCACAGTTCTGGGACAGGTGGCCAACCGTGTTGGGAACTAATGTTTTCTGCTCCTGACAACTTAATGTCAACCCAGGATTGATCCAGCATCCCTTCTCACTTTAGGGTTGGTTGGTTGTCACTTGGGCACGAGTGAAGTTTCAGAGCCCAGTGGGCTCCCTGCTGAGTCAGCCAAGCAGGGGTGCTAAGGATTTGTGTGTCTCCATCAGTGTTGTCATCCTTCCTAATGCGGTGACCCTTGAGTACAGTCCCTCCTTCATGTTATGGTGACTCCCAACCATAACATTATTTGGGATGCTACTTTATTTGTAATTTTGCTAGTTTTGGATTGTAATCTAAATATGTCTGTTTTCTGATGGTTTTAGGGAGCCATGTGAAAGTGTTCTTTGATACCCCACCCCCAAAGGGTTGAGACTCACAGGGCATTTTTCTCATTACTTAATACCTTGTGAGACATTCTTCTTATTTTACCCTCCTCCCTGCTTCATTTATGTTCTTCCACCTCCCATGGCCTTTCCCCTCCCCCACCTTTGCCATGTCCCCTCAGACCAAGTGTGCCAAGCTGACCCCTCCTTTCTCTATTGCCCCCAACTCCCGCCCCAACAGTGGTCCCTTTTCACTTGGCTGGTTTCTGCAGTTACTCCACAGTGTTTTGAACATAACTTCCCTGAAGGTCCATAGCTTATGTTTTCATTCACTTAATTCATTCAGGGAATGACTTCATTACGCTGTAGAACAGTTTTGTATCTGTATATGCACGGTTCAGTTATGCAGGTAGGGGCCAGAACTTGCTGTCGAGTGAGACACCTGGGCACACATCTGTGCTTGGGAAGCAGGAAGCGGTGAGTGTTGGCTCTGTGGGGGCTTTGCCCTCTCCTCCGTTCACTCACCCAGGGCCTCAGTCAGCCTCTCCTACACCCTCATGGGCATGGCGAGGGCTGGCTTACAGGCGACCGGAATACCATCAAATTGACCACCACACTGTTTTGTCTCATTAGTGGAGTCTCCGTTTGTCTAGGAATGTAACTTGGGGTTTATAATGTTTGGTTTTTCCTGTCTCCTTCAGATTACTCCATCTCACTAACTTTCTCCTCAGCTTTTATCTCTCATTACCTTAGATCTCTAGTGGGGAAATTGGTTCCTGTGGTCTGTGTGTCACTCCTACCTCAAACACTCAAAGAATGTTCCCCTTTGAGTTTCTGATTGTCTTCTTCCTTATAAGAGTCATTAAAGCCAGTTACAAGCAGGCACTGCCAGTTCCTGTTCCTTTTACAAAGGTTTACTGAGGGATGAAATGTTCCCAAGCTTGGAACTGCAGAAATGCAGCTGCTAGGGGAAGTGGGATGAAGATAGATGTGCGAGGCAGCCGAGGCTCCAGAAGAACTTGTGTCTATAACCGTGGACACTGGGAGTGAAAGCTAAGGTGGACGCCTAACAGGGAACAGCAAGCAGAACTGTAGGTTTCCAGGAATGCCGGTCCCTCAGATACACCCAGAAGTCACTGGCTGGTAGTTTTGTGTTTGGCTTTGGGGGTGTGTGGGTTTGTGTGTTTCCCAGTAGTTTTTCACTTGTTTCCTTTTGATGAGCTTGTATTCTTTCAGTCTGGTCTGCAGGTTTTGTCTTGCTGATCAGTTTCTTTTTGGAAAGTTAGAAAGCTAATTCTCCTCAATTGCCTCTGTAGTTTTGACCTCTGATCTTTTTCAAGGCTCTTCTGAATCTGTACACCTTTTAATTTTGGTTGGTTTTCTGCGGGGCACACAGATGAATGTGCATCTCCATGAGTTCATTAAACTTGGGTTAGTGGAGTAGAGTTTTAAGTGGCTAAGATCTTTTCTGTCAACTTCACTATCTATTATTCATGGTCAAGTATACAACACACAGCTGCTGCACTGTACCCTGGCAAGCTGTTTGTCTGACAGCAGACAGAACCACACATAGGTGCACTCCTTAGCATTTTGAAATATTTCAGAAACGGATGTGCAACAAACTATGTGGCATAGAGTGAACCAGGAGGAAATCTGTCTGGAACTGTTCCAGGGGGAGAAAGGTTAGAGGCTGCTGAGAGGAACTAGAAAAGAGAACAAGGGGTTAGAACAACTTCTTTTAGAAAGATAGTTTGTGTGTACGATGTCAGATGGACAGGTGTGCTTTCACAGACTGCGTGGACAGTGCTTAGTGTTCACCTGGTGGCACGTAATAATCATGGCTGTCTCAACAGGATTTAAATGCTTATGCTCTGAGCTGCTGGTGGGAATTAGAGCACTGGAGAACTCCTTGGATGGTAGATGGGGATCATAGTTGAACTTGCTGCACAATGGCGGGCACACAGGGATACTCTTGCTGATAACTCCTGTTTTAGAGCTTCCTGTCAAGGAGGTTCAGGTAGCCTTGATAACAACTACCCTGTGGTGCTAGGTTGCTGGGGGTACACTTAGAACATAAAACTGCTAGTGCAGAAGAAAAGGGAGCTACAGAGGTGGGACCTCGAGAAGACCTAGCTTGTAAACACTAAGGCCCAGTGATAACTGAACAGGCTCACAATAGCAATTCATTAGATTAGGATCACACACTTATCAGAAGGCTCACAGAAAGGAAATTGGAAGCCCCTGACAAAGGGGTGTTAGGAAATGATTTATCTTGGAAGTGAAATGAAACCTGTAGAGGTTAGAGACTGAGAGTCAGGGTTACAATAGTATATCTTGAGTCAGAGTGCTAACTAGTACAACATGGAATACTCTTCTCTAAAGTAATTTCTACCCTTTACAATTGCAACCTATAACAATAAACTCATATGGTCACCCAGTTAGAATGTATCCATAACTGAAGTTTCCCAACACCTTTATTTGCATTCCAGGCCAATGTTCCTGTTTCTTAAACAGTGTGGCCATGAATCTCATGACCCAGTGGCTCATTGCCCCAGCTTTGAAAACATTGCTTCAGAGTTGGTCTAGATGGGGTGATGACTGCTGGAAAGAATGTGTGCTGGCAGGATGCCCAAGACTGATTGACTGGTCCTCAGCAGGTGCTGAGGCACAGGGATAATAGTTTGGGTCACAGTGACCAGCCCTGACTTCCTGACATGTCTAGTAGACGGGTAACTAAAGTGCTGGAGAGGCAAGGTTATGGTAATGGATAGATACTACTGGGTTTGCTACAGTGTTAGGCTGTACAGAGGACATCAGTGTCCCTGTATGAGCGAGGTTGTCACTCAGTGTTAGGGTTTCTACTTAGTGTGTTAAGTCCCTGGGTTCAATCTTCCAGAACTTCAAAGAAGAGGAGTCATTGGAATGGTTGTGCCTGCCCCAGATTTAGTACAGGAGTTGTAATGGATGCCCTACTGCCTGATGACTTGATCGCCTAGTTAGAGCAAGACCCTGCCCTACCCATCTTAGCTCAATGAACCAGAAACAAACTGTTTTAATAGAGTGCTGGGTATGAGGACAGAGGTATGAAAGTAGTTATGTGGGTTTTTTTTTTAGGAGAAGAAACATAAAAACAAGTTGAGAATTAATCTGAAAACAGCTAAGTGGTTATATAAGTGACACACTTTGGGGGGGGTAATCACAAAGCATGGGAATCAATAACAACCTTGAAGTACATCTTCAGAGAAGATAGAGTGGAATGCTATTCTATCATGGCAAAACAAATAAACCCACTGGATGCTTATCTAATGAAAGTTTAGACCTTTTTTAAAAAAAAAATCTGTAGGTTTGTTTGTTTTTTTTTTAAAGCAAAGACAATTGTGTTATTAGGAAGAGGAGTCTGGACGCTCTCTGGGACTGAGGCTGGAACTTTTCATAACCTTTATAACGTGTGCTGGTGTTTCACTCGTGCTGTGCAGGTGTGCACCTGCCCAGACATGCACCCCTCTTCTATTTATTTCAGATCACTCTTGGATTGTTTTCCTGTAACATTTCTCAAACACTTCTCCCCTGCCCCCCAAAGTTTTAGTTTTAGTTTCTCCTCAGTACAAATTTAGAGCATGGCCATCTTTTCGGACTCACCTTTGACAAGTCGCTAGTGAGAAGTTAGATTTGCTAGAGACAAAAGCCAAAGTAAATGCCAAGGCATTGTGAGGGAGTCATGAACTTTGGCCATAATGAGTACAATTTGCTCTTTAGTAGCCACCAACATAGTGCACACACAACTTGACTTTCTCACAAGAGCTGTTTCAGAGGTGTCCCGGAAGCTGCAGTACCGTAGCGGTGCTGAGTGCACTTGAACGCAGGTGTTGTGCTTTAGTGACAAGGATGACTAGTCTGTGTTGACCAGTAGATTTCATTGACAGTTGTCTACTAGTCTACTTTCTAATGAAGACTGCATAACAGCTAAGTGGATCCTTCCTGTTTTGGTTTCAGTAATTAGAAATCTCCTTAGGAGGAAAGTCCACCTAGGGAGGGGAGACCCAAGGGAAGCCCTGCTGTTCACTGCCGCCTTTCTCCTAACAACACCTTTCCTCCAGGGGCCAGTCGGAAGAACATATTCAATTAGCATCCTAAAGAGTCAGGGTTTAAATTCTGTTACCCAGCTGACTTCTCCAGATGACAGTAATTAACTGTTCTTTGTTGGGATTTTGGCTCTAGCCTCAAGTGGTTGCACCAGGTGACTGACTTGTTACATTATCAGGTTAACTTATTAGAATACAAATGCTTCTGAACAAGCAACTAGAAATGTAGTTTTTAAATGGAGTATCTCTTCACAACTGGTCAAGATGCATAAGTGTCTTAAGAGCATTCTGCTATGAATGGGATATCTGTATCATACTGTGTCTCCACAAGGCTCAAGACACATCTGAAAGAGAAGGCAGAATGATTTAAAAGTCGGAGGTCAGAAAAGGCTGGTATAAAACTGTCTCTGCATTCACGAGCTCAGAGCTGCTGTGCTTGCCCCCAACAAGACCTGGATCAAGCATGTCAACAGCCGAGAGCTGCTTGGGACGTTGAGGGCAGGGGTGGGGTTACGGTGTTTTTGTTTTATGGATCTGATCCCTGGTAGGTTGACCATGCTCCTGTGAATGGCCTCATACCAGTGCGTATATGGGCAGCACTAAGTGGACTCTATGGTGTTTTTTTTTTTTTTTTTAAAGGACTGGGAGTCGAGAAGAAAGTGAGGGGAATGAGGAGTTCTATGGTAAAGAGGAGGTGGATGTGATGAAATCTATTGTATGCATATATGAAATCTCAAAGAATAAGTTTAAGAGATACTTAGGTTTAAATGTGTGTGTGTGTGTGTGTGTTTTAAACACATTAAAAAATACATTTTTTTTTTCTCTTCTGTCTCACTTTTTCCCCCTCCCCTCAGCCCCTAGAATGCTGATTACAGATGTGCATAATCACAGCTGGCTTTCTTTCACTATTTTAATCTAGACCTACACTGAAAATTGCAACAAAACTTTGTGATTCTTATTTCATTTTAATTCTTGATCATTTAACCTTAGAGAGAAAAAAATATCCCCGACCTTCTTTCCTTTTGTTAGGAAGCTTGTAAACTGATCCATCCTCCCATTTCCTAGGATATTTAAAGCACCCTTCAAAGGCTTCTTAAGAAATACCTTGAGCTGAAGTGATGACTCAGCAGGCAGAGGCACTTTTCCACCCAGCCTGAGAATCAGAGTTCCATTCCTGGGACCCACATGGTGAAGGAGAGAGCCAGCTGCCCCAGGTTGTCCTCTGACCTCCACACAAGCACTGTGGATGGGCCTGCCTGTACTCAGATACATGTGTGCGAATAAATAAATGTAAATAAAATTTTTTACAAAGAACTTTTTTCTCCTCAGTCTTTCTGACTAAACTCTGACTCCACGTAGTTATGTTAGTTGTATATGTACACAAGTAGGGCTTTTCTTTTGGGAGGAAGGCTGGAGTAATGGCTCACTGGTTAAGAGCACTGACTGCTCTTCCAGAGGAAGAGTTTGGTTGCCAGTACCCACGTGGCAGCTCACCCGCCATCTGTAACTCCAGTTCCAGAGGACCCAACATCCTCTTCTGACCTCTGCAGCCATGGGCAGGCATGCAGGCAAAACGCTCATACATTAGATAAGGAGATATGGTTTTTGAAAAATATTTTTTTTCCAACTTCTCAGTTTTACTAACATAAGAGGGATTTTTTTCCTTTGCTCTCCTTGTTCCTGGACATGGCACCTAAACTTTGTGTGATTCTTCTTTATTGACAACACGTCTGAGCTGGGCCCATTGGGACACAGTCCACTTAACTCTGTGTACTTCCTGAACTGCTGCTGTTCATGGACAGACCCATGATGGGCACTAATAAATGCTAATGAAATTGTTCTTCTGTCAGCTGTCTGAATCGAAGAGACGAGAACCGAACTTTAGTTTTATTCATTTAGAAATGAATGTAGTGTGTCAGGTTGATCTCTGGGGAGAAGAGGTGACCGATGGCTGCAGGAGGACTGGTGTAAGGGAACAGGTACTCCCTTAGGCAGGGCAGTTTGGGGATAGGTTTCCTGCAGAACTGACATTTGTACTTGACAGAACGACAGGAATGAGTCATACACTCAGAAATCTGGGAGTGGTGGTGCCTGCTAGGGTAGAGGTCACAGCAGCGGGAGGCTGGCAGAGGCAGGGTATGGTGACTGGATCTGAGAAGGCCCAGACAAGTGGATCAGTTGGCACGGCTGGTCCTGGGGGCTGTGTTGGAGTTGGGTGGCCATGCTGATTGTAGTAAGAACTGAACTGCTGGTGAGGAGTAATGCGTGCCAACTGGGAGGTTGTGTCTTCAGTGGGTGGGGTGCTGCTTTTTATGAATTAATTTCAGTTGTGACTCTTTGGTGTGCCTGTGAGCTGTGCAACTCAGAGTTTGATTCAGGGAGCACGAACTACACCCTGCCTGCAGTATGGGGTTGGAGTAGAAATACCATTCAAAGCAGGAGTTAAGCCCAGCAAGCCTGTAAGATACATGTAATAATATCTGAGGACATGAAAGAGAGGAATTGGCAGTGATAGGAACAAGATACAGTTTATTATTTCCTGACGAGAATAACCGAGGATCTTTTCTTTTTGTCTTCACAAATTAGGGGCCCTGCTGAAGGTAGGGATCTAGTTCTGGCTCTGTGTTGTGCAATTCTGATCCTATGGGATCTGTATTAAGGAGTATTTTAAATAAACTGCTTGTGTAGCAGGGTTCCCCCCCCCCCAAGATTACTCTTTAAAAGCTGATAGTCTAGTAACACTGACAGCTGTCTGTGAGCAAGCACATATGAAGATAATGCATTAAGGCAGCAGGTGTCAAGACAGCATGGGAAATCACCTTGACTCAGAGCTTCCTTTAAGAATTTACTTTTGGGTGTGAGGGCCATCTGGCTTCCACATGCGTCCCTGTCCCTCCGTTGACTCAGCTGGTCTGGCTGCCTGGACAGATGTCCCCTTCCTCATCCCTCCTCCTGTCAAGGATCTAGAATAGCTGTGCTCCCCTGCTAGAGCCTCCAAACAAGCTCTCACGAACTTATTTTCAGATCCAGGACAACCAGAGCTGCACAGAGAAACCCTGACACAAAAGCAAGAACAATTTTTTAAATTTTTTTTTTTATTTTTTTACTTTCTTGGCCTGAGTAGTGATGCACACCTTTATCCAAGCATCCCAAAGAGAGGCAGGACAGAGGTGGACAGGACTCTGCAGTCTAGGCTGGCCTGGTCTATAATATAAGTTCCACCAGGACAACCAAGGCCTGAGAAACAGTTCCTCCAACTTAATAAATTAACTATAATAATGAAAAAAAGTAAATCATTTTAAAAATTTACCTTCTCTTATATGCAGAATGTAGTTTTTAAAAATAGACATGAGGCTGGCAGTAATGGTGCATACCTTTAATCCCAGTACTCAGGAGGCAGAAGCAGGCAGCTCTATGAGTTCTGAGCCAGCCTGATCTACAAATTGAGTTCCAGGTCAGCCAGGGCTGCTACACAGAAACTCTGTCTCCAAAATCCCGGTGGGTGGATGGATGGATGGATGGATGGATGGATGGTAGGTATGCTGCTGTGAATGGACACCATGACCAAGGCAGCTCTTAAGGACACCATTTAATTGGGGCTGGCTTACAGGTCCAGAGGTTCGTCCATTATAATCAAGGTGAGAAGCATGGCAGCATCCAGGCAGGCATGGCACTGGAGACAGAGCTGAGAGTTCTACATCTTGTTCCAGAAGGAACCAGGAGAAGACTGGCTTCCAGGCAGCTTGGACAAGGGTCTTAAAGCCCACATCCACAGTGACATACTTCCTCCAACAAGGCCTCCTAATAGTGCCACTCCCTGGACAAAGCATATTCAAACTACCACAGACGGAGAGATGAAATAGAAGGGGGAGTATGTAAGAGGAAGATGACCACCGAGAGGTAGGGAGGGGACAAGAGAGAGTGATCAGGCATGTGAATATACTCAAAGTACGTTATAGACATAGTAATATGAATGTGATTTTGTACAATTTTTGTACTTTTTTCTAAATGTGCATTAATAATATAATTGGAGGGGCTGGAGAGATGCCTGTGGTTAAGAGCACTGACTGCTCTTCCAGAGGTCCTGAGTTCTGTTCCCAGCACCCACATAGCGCAAACTATCTATAATGGGATCCGATGCCCTCTTCTGGTGTGTCTGAAGACAGCGACAGTGTACTCATACCTAAAATAAATATATAATTGGAAAGTCTGGGAAGACAACTCAGTTGGTAATGCACTTTCCTTGTAGTTCCGCCCATAGCACTGACAGTTTGTGTTTTGTTTTATTTTACCCTGGGCATGGAGAAGTGGAAGACTGACAGAGCCTGTGAGCTCAGTGTCCAGCCAGTAAGAACACCTATGACATAAAAAGTGAGAGGATGAGCAGTGCCTGAAGGAGGGCTAACATTGAAGACTGTCCTGGGCTTCCATAGGCGTGGACATGTGCACAGACACAAACCCCAAACTTGTCAGTTACTGGAATGGAGGGAGGTTTACACAGGAATTGCACCTGCCCTCCCTCTCTTTTCCCATTTTTGTTTGTTCATTTAGTTCTTTATTTAGGTTTCTATTTTCACATGTATGAGTGTTTAACATATGTGTATATATGTATGTGTATGTACCATCTGTATGCCTAGTGCCTACTCATAGGTCAAAGGAGGCTATCTATCTTAGTTAGGGTTTTATTGCTGTGAAGAGACCCCCATGACCAAGGCATCTCTTGTAAGGACAACGTTGTTGAGGCTGGCTTACAGGTTCAGGGTTTCAGTCCATTATCATCAAGGCAGGAGTATGGCAGCATCCAAGCAGGCATTGTATAGGAGGAGCGGAGAGTTTGACATCTTGATCTGAAGCTGCTAGCAGAATACTGGCTTCCAGGCAGCTAGGATTAGGGTTTAAAGCCCACACCCACAGTGACACACCTACTTCAACAGGGCCACACCTACTACCTGGGCCGAGCATCTACAAACCATCACAGTGTCCAGTCCCCAGGATTGGGTCCCCAGTAGTTATAAGCCACTAAGAGGGTGCTGGGACTCAAACCTGGCTGCTCTGGTAAAGCAGCCAGAGCTCTTTGTCATTGGATCCTTCTCTCTAGCCCTGGTCCTTTCCTTTTAGAGGATTTCCCTTAACTGTCCCATATGCTTGTTGGTCAGTCATACTTAAGAATATCACAGAGATGTTTACATGGTTATAGCTTAATTGATTATCTTCTCATAAAAAGCCTATATTTCACCTTTGAAATTATTTACACGGGTGGTTAACCGTGTTTCTTTACTAGAGTGGGTTTTTGCTATGGGTTTTGTTTATTTTTGATTATCAACATTTAATTTGGTATTACATGTGTAGGAGGGAGCCGGACTTACAGGCAGCTATGAGCTGCCCCGACGTGTACTGGGGGGGTGTCACACTTGGTATCTGTTCATGCGTCTCTTAAATCACTGAGCCGCCCCTCTAGCTCTAGAGCGGCTTTTTTGTAGAGCAGGTTTTTTTAAATCTAGATATGCCAATAATTCTAAACTGTTTGTTCTCTTTTACAGGAAAATCCTCATTGACAATTCAGTTTGTTGAAGGCCAATTTGTTGATTCCTACGATCCAACCATAGAAAACAGTGAGTATTGTTTTCAACTACTTAGGAACTGAGAAAGCATGTCTCATACACAAATACTATTTGTATAGTCTTGAAGGTGTGGTTACAGGGGGTAATCTGTTAAGTTTATATTTCTCCAGTGGGGGAGTTAAAGAAGATTGACAGAATTTTTACTCTGTGTACCCTGAATTTTTTCTTTTATTCAGGGCCATGTCCTCTGACATAAAAGAAAGTGGTGTCTCAGTAAGACTCTGCTCCCATACTGGAACCTAAGACTCTGCTCCCATACTGGAACCTTCATACACAAAGGCAGCTTCAAGAATAAGGAATTGAGAGCAGTCTTATTTTTATCCCCACCCCCTCCACTCAGCAGGAGCCTTTGTATAGGTGTCAAGTTTGGAAAGAATGAAAACCCTCTAAACCCTTGTACCTTGAGGAGCACCCTACTCTGAGTCCTAAAGACTTGAAAGAGGCTGCTGGCAAACATGCTATTCTGGGATCCCAGCAGGTGCCGCAGCACTGGAAAAGAAGTTGTTTCTAAGTGTTGTATTTCCTATCACAAGCAAGAAAGGGCATGTGCAGCAGAGCCAGTGGCCTTCAGTGTGTTGTCTCTGGGACCCTTACAGATGCTCGGGCTGGGACACGGCACATCCGCAGCACCTGCTCTGTCAGGAGCTCAGCCTTGTTCTCAGTGTTTTAGAGTCCTTCATAGACTCTGGAGCCGGGTGTGAACCGCTTGAGACCAGGACTCATGGAGGAGAGTGTGCTGTCGGGAGCATACAGATTTGGCATGTTAGATGGAAGCAGAGTCAGTGGCTAGGCTCAGAGAAGCGCTGGTGGGCTTTGGCTCTCAGTGAGAGTGAGAGTCTACAGGTCAGAAAGGCCTGGTGTGGAAAGAGTATATGAATTAAAGTTTCAGCATCTGGAAACATGGTGGTTTGGATAGTTTTGTGGGAGTTAATGAGGGAGAGGGAGGCTGATGGCTCTCAGTGTTTGCTGCCAGAGTTCCAAGTTGATCTGTGTCTCCTAACTTGATGGAATTCCACACGTGCTCCTCTGAGCAGTAAAGTCTGCAGCAAGAGCAGAAATGATTATCAAATCAAATATCCCTTGAGACTTTGTGGGGGCAGTATTTTGTCACTGGGTTCTATTTACTATACTTTCATGTTCTTATCAGGGTAGCCTCTATTTTGTTACTCCACTATTTGGTAAGAAAGCAATGTTAGGTGATAACCATGAACTTGGAAGAGAAGAACATGAATTTGAAAGAGGGAAAGGGTTTCAGGCCAACCAAAGCTACATATTTAGACTTGGTCTTACCCTCCCCCCAAAAATTGAAGGTGTAGAAATAACCTAATAATTATTTTATACTTAACCTTTAACCTTTATCATTATCATCTTTTTTGTAGTATTAACTTACCAACCTAATGAGTACTAAACTTGGAGGTTGTGGTTGACAAGCAAGAACAGGAGCAGTTTATAACCTGTGTCATTTCAGGGTTAGTTGGCACTATGACTTGTGGTTAGGATTTTTGGTTGGTTGCATGGTTTGGGGGGGTTGTTTGTTTGTTTGTTTGTTTGTTTGTTTTTGAGTCAGGGCTTCTTTGTGTAGCAGCCCTGGCTGTCCTGGCTCTGTAGACAGGCATGTGCTGCCGCCACCTGTCTGGTTTAAGAAATTCTGATGAAGAATCTCTCAGTGTTACTAAGCATGGCTTGCTCATGGTAAATATGAATTAAGGATGCTTAACATACCTTAGTGATTCCATCTTACTCTGAGCCAGAGTTTCAAAAATCTGTTCCTTTTGTTTGCACAAGACTTCACCAGTAAATAACTATAGCCTGCTTGCAGGCTTCACCTAGTACTCATATCTCCAGTAGGGGGCAGGAGGTGGGGACGGTCTAGAACTCCTGCTCCGCTTTCTGAATGCTTGGACAGGTGGTTACCACCAGGCCTAGGTTTCCTGCGTTCAATTTTACTTGTTATTCACAGCATTGCTAGCATATTTTAGATTGATTGACTGCCTTAACTATTTTCTTTTATGTTGATTTCATACGTGTATAGAATGTATTTTGGTCATTTTCATCTCTGTTATCTGTTGCTGTAGTTTTTAATCTGCTCTACTCTTCCCCTGTGGCGGTGGGAATACTCTGGTTTCTCGAGTGAAAGACACACACACAGACACACACACACAGCACCTTATGTTTATCTGCCTTGATCAGCTCAGTAGCTGCACTGCTTCTAACCATCCATGGTGTTAATGCCTTCCATTCAGTACTCCTGAATTATTACTTACTAAAGTCTATATTCCATCTTTGTTACCCTAGACCCAGTGGGAGAAGGAAGTCTTGGGACTGCTCTTCCCGGCTCTCACGTGCCACAGCTCTGAAGCCTGCGTCTTCTCTCCCAGCAGTGGCAGTTCTCTACCTCTCGGTTCCCTTGCCAGTGGGTCCAAGTCCCTCTTCTGTCTCCCTCCCCAGCCATTGGCCGCTAGCAACTTTTTATTTGCCAATCAGAACCAGCTGGGGGCAAGGACCCTCAGCATCTCATACATGTAATTCTCATGAAGTTCCCAAATAACATAATGCAGTACACAATAAACCAAATCCACAAACAATTATCCTCCCCCCCCCCCCCCCGACTTTCTAAGTATATTTTCTGCCTGTGCCCCTTTTCCTAGACACAGTACCAAGTCCTATGGTAGTTCTATGGGTTTCCCATCTTCACTGAGACATCAGCTCAGAGTCAGGGACTTAGAGCAGTGCAGGCATGTGGCACAGTGCTGCAGCTGCAGTAGTACCCAGCAAGTAAGCATACCTCGCAACAACTCCAGCTGTTTAGTTCTAATTCATTCTAGCTGTTTTCACCAGTGTTTCTTAGATAATTTTCATCACCCCTGACTGACTCATTGAAAGCTCCTGCAGTGTTAGGTGACACCAGGTGAGAAGTCAAAGTAAAGTTCTTCTGTAGAAGAAGATCCTTTTCACTGTTTTGAATCAGAACCTCACTGTGTAGCTCCTGCAGATCTAAAACTTGCTGTGTAGACCAGGCTGGTCCTAAATCTTCCTGCCTCTGCCTCCCAAATGCTGACTTTGTAAATATGACACTCTACCCAGATATCAGTACATTTATATTGGAGATTTTCCATCTCGAATTATTCTTGTTCAGTTTTCATCTGGTTTACCTGTTTCCTGAATGTGACCATTTCTAGAAAAGCATCAAGAATGTTGTCTTTGTGAACCTGCCCATCACCCTTGCTTGCATTTAGAATGGGGTAACACTAGCGAGTAGGGTTCTTTCCCTCAGCACATGTTTTACATGGTATCCTCTGCCTTTCTCTTTGTTGCTTAGTTTTCGGAATAGTTTCTATTTGTTGCTTGGGTGGTGAAACACATTGGGACACACTTTCTGTTTTGTGTGTGTGTGTGTGTGTGTGTTCTATTTTCTTGTGGGGCTTCAGATCTACTTGCTAAGGTTTGTGGCTGTGAGTCATCCCTCTTGTGTTTGGAAGCCCATCCCCTTGAAATTCTGAACTGATTTTTCTCCTTTCTGGCTGTGACAAATTGCCTGGCTCTTTAAGTTGAGAAAGGAATGATGGTCTCAGCTCAGAACATATCCATTGTTGCACTAGCTCAGTAAAATTGTTATTTTGTTTGCCTCTTTTTTTTTTTTTTTTTTTTTTTTGGTGTTCTGCAGCCTCTCAACACTTACTGCTAAGTGCTTCTTTGTGCTCTGGCATCAGACTTCCTTTGAATTAGGGAAATCTTTTGTGGTTTTGGTTCATTCTAGACTTCTGGCTTTTCATAGTATATTTCACTTGTTCATAAGAGGAAGCGTTCTCCATGGAGTAGTCGGATTATTTTTTATAGGATATGACAAGACTATTAGGGACTTAGTTGATCACTTGTCATTGTTGAAACTTTTAAGTAATCTAGGGTTAATTTATTTAAACGAGTATTTTATTTTCTTTTTCTTTGTAGCATTCACCAAGTTGATCACAGTAAATGGGCAAGAGTATCATCTTCAGCTTGTAGACACAGCGGGGCAGGTAAGTGGCCCTCAGAGTTTCCTGCAGTGGGTCTGACAGGCCTGCCCAGCAGCAGCCCTCACACACACTCAGGGTCTCAGGCTGTGGGTACCACAGAATGTTAATGTTCTATCTGCCTGGTCTTTTCTAAGACCACGTGGCAGATATCTGAGGAATTTGGTTTTCTACTTCAGAATTGTTCTAACTATATATATATTGTTAGCAGAACTTGGGTTGACACTCACTACAGAACGATGAAACTTTAATTCTGTATTTAAGAATCATATTACTCCTTCCCTTTGGCCCTCCATAATGTGCATTTTCCTACATTAAGAGAAAAATCAAGTATTTCTCAGAGAACTGGCAAGAGAAGTAAAGCTTATTTCATCGTGAGGACTTGAGCCAGAAAACACAGATCAGTTAGATTATGTGACGGTCAGGTTTAACTGAGAACTTTACTTGATGAGTAATTACCAAAAGTTAAGCACCAGAAAGAGAGACAGTCAGGCTAGTGAGTACAGCAGTGCTGTATGCAATGCATCCCTGGGCTGCAGACAGGGACAGAGGAGAAAGAAAGAAGGGAGGACCGTGGGGAACAGAGGAGCCCTTTGACAGCTTAGCTGCTTGTTTCCATAGCACCCAGTGCTGCCTTTCCTAGAAACCATTTTGTTAGACTGACTCTGCCCCTGTTCACTGGAGGGTGAGGAGTACAAAGAGCTGGACTTCCAGCTCTGACTCGTCTGCCCTTGCAGTGCAGTCACAAAGGGTCAGGATAGCGGGCTGTGGGCGCGGGCTCTAATCTGCAGTGTTGAATGGAGGCATCTGTATGCATAGACAACAGACCTCTCAGAACTGGGAGGGGAGATCCCTGAAGTATAGAAATCGGGTCCATTTGTATGGGCATATTGGAATGGACCTAAAATAATGGGATGTGTCCTGTACTTAGAAATTTCCTTCTGGTTTTTTTTTTTTTTTTTTGAAGTATGCACAGAGGGGGGGTATGAAGTAGGTAACAGCTGAACAGAGTGATATTAGCACTTGGAGAATCCTGGAGTTCTTGTTCTAGAAGCAAATAAACCCTGACTATGCGAGGCCTTGAGCTTCTAGAGCACTGTGCCATGTACTTTCCTTCCCAGCCTGTGGGGTCGTGAGGACACAGACCCATGCTAGTATCAGAAAGAAGATCAGCAGGGCTCATTAAAATAAGAGATGGTAACAGCCCTGGCAATGGCATAGACAACAGACCTCTCTCAGAACTAGGAGGGGGAATCCCTGAAGTATAGAAATCGGGTCCAGTTTTGCAGGCTTCTCTTTGTCCTTGTAGTTGAATAGACAGCTGATTACCTGAATTAAATACACATTTAATGTGAAGGACACTGTTACTAGGGTTGTTGATAAACCAGGTTTATACTTAGGCTTCTAGGCAAAGGTGTTTAGACTAGGACTCTGACACTACCTTGGCCTTGGTGTGCTTTTGTATCTTTGGAATCCTTTTGAAGCTCCTAAAAAGTGAGGGTTAAGTCTGGAGCCCACCAAGAAGCTTTGAGTTGGGCAGGGCATGGTGCACACCTGTAATCCTAACACTCAAGAGGTCAAGGCAGATGGGTCTCCAGGCTTTGAGTCTCAGCTACTCTTACTTACCTAGTGACCTGGAGACAGAGGATGAGCTTGGCTGTGCCCGCTGCTTTCTTGGTATCAGCCTGCACAGGATCGTCAGGTTGAAGTTTCTGTAGACTTTATCCCTTAGACCAGAGGGTGTTCCTCCTGCGATTGACAGGGACCTTTAAGAGAGCTGGAGAGGAAATGTCTTCCTGTGGCTTTCTGGATCAACACAAGTATATTCTTCTAAGGAAGTGCTTTGCTCTAACCATGGACATACAGTTGGCTGGGCATCAAAGAATCTTAAGTGCTTTTAATGGTCTGATGATGCAGGTAATAAACCTGGCAGGCTCCTAGCTTGGGGATGATATGTGCTATGTAGTTCAGAGCAGTACTTGGGTTACCACTGTCACTCTGGTGAGCTTCTTGTTACTGGATAATGCATCCAGAGTTGACTACTTTGAATAATTCTCACCTTTGCTAATCTTAATAGTTTGTAAAGATTATGTTTAGTGTTTGGGTCACAGCAGTGCAGCCCGGCACCTCCAGCTGTTGCTGTTCCCCCCTTACTCCACAGAGAAGGAATCTCCTACCTCTGGCTTCAGATTGATGAGGTCCAGGACTGCTGGTGGTAAATAGTAAGGGCTGGCGATTATAGGCACATTCTTTTTATTTTCTGTGTATGGGTGTTTTGTGTACATGAATGAATGTCTGTGCACCACATAAGTGGACTACACACAGAGGCCAGAAGGGGACATCAGATATGCTGGCACTGGGGTTTCAGATAGTTGTGAGTTACTTGAAAAGTTGAGGCAGGAGGATCACTAGAGTTACAGATCAGCCTGAACAGTTTAAGTAGACCATATCTCAAAATTATCATATCATCATCATCTAATAAATTTATACAGTAGTCTGTACATTTTAGAAAACTGTACACCATAAATATTCATAATAAATCTTAAGTGCTCTTTGTGGTTTATGTCAGCACCAACATGAGTAGGTGTACTTAATGACAAGGACTCATTCTGAACAGTGGGACCTCAGGAGATTCACCATTGTTGTGAAGGTTATGTACTGGGGGCTAGAGAGATGGCGCCTCAGAAGATCTAAGTTGTATGGCCACACTGGATAGCTCACAGTGCCTGGAATTCCTGTTGCAGAGGATCACCCTCTTCTGTCCTCCGCAGGTACCTGCACACATTTAAATCCATATGGGCACATAAACGTACACAAAAAGAGTAAATCAACATTTTTTGTTTTTTAAAGAATTAATGTATCTAGCAGGACATAGGTGGTACCCACCACATCTATAAGCCCAGCACTCTGGAGGCTGAAGCAGGATAGTGAACCTTGCCTCCAAATAAAATAAATGTGTTGTCAGGCTGTGGTGGCACGCACCTTTAATCCCAGTACTCTGGAGGCAAAGGCAGGTGGATCTCTGTCAGTTCAAGGCCAGCCAGGGATGCCCAGAGAAACCTTGTCTTGGAAAACCAAATAATAATAAAGTAAATGTGTATGTGGTATACTCACTACAGTCTTCTTAAACCTCTAGCACTACTACAGACAGTGTAATACATTGTGTTACAGTGGTAAGATCCCGGTGCAATAATAGGATTTTCCAGCTCAGTTGTAATTTCATGGGACCACCATTGTCATGTGGTTCATTGGTGGCCAGATCATCATGATAGCACTACCTACGTTCACTACATGACTATATTGTGGCTTAGTTGTCCAGCTAAAGAGAATGAGGAATGTGGTTAATATAACTTGCTCAGTTTAAGTTTGCATGAGACATTTTGGGCTGACCTAATTCTGAGGTGAGATGCTTTAGTAAATCTAAACTCTAAGCTATGCCTGGCACAAGCCTGTATTCCTGACCCTAACGAAGAAGAGGCTGGAAGATCAGGAGTTCAAATTAATTCTTGACAACATAGCATGTTTGAGTGAGGCCAGCCTGGGCTACAAAACCCTGTCTCAAAACAAAAACAAGAGCTTTAGAAAAATATATTTTAAAACTACAGACAGAGCCAGTCAACAGTTTTATAATGTAACCAATTTTATCATTAAAAATTGTGCTTTACCAGTCTGTGGACTCAGGAGGCAGAGACAGGTAGATCTCTGTGAGTTTGAGAACAGCCAGGGATATATGGAGAAACTGTTTTGAACCCTCCTTTAAAAAAAAAATGTGCTTTAAATATTTATAGCTTAAAGTTAAATTTTATTACAATAAAATAAATAATAAAATGTAATTAAGGCATAACACTGTATTTTTCCATTACAATATACAATGAACATGTAAATACGGTATTGTATTTTTTTCTCTTTTTATCAAAAAAAGAGATAGATCTCTACCACAGAACTTATTTCATAAGCACAGAGCCTCTGGTGGCATGGCAGGCAGCTGTAGGCTATATCATATTTTTGACCTATTATGTTGTCAGTATTGCATCTGCAGCAGTGCTGCCATGAGCACCCTCGTTTCTCATTGTAGCTGACGACTAGTGTGTATGGAAAGAAGCCTCATGTGTCAGTGTGTGGGTTAGTAGGTGTAAACACAGGTATAGGCCAGAGGTTGGCGCTGTGTGTCCTCCTCAGTTGCCCCTGGCTTCCTTTTAGAAGAGGTCTCACTGACCCTGCAGCTCATGGGTGTGGCTGCACTGGTCACTCCTCCACGCTGGCTTCGGAGTCTCTCCTTGGTTCCTCGTGCTCACAAGGCAGGCACTTTGTAGCCAGGCCATTGTTATCTTTAAGTCTTTGATTCCTGTGTAGAGTACAATTTTACTGATGTACAAATTAAGAGAGCACACCGACTCCCTCAAAGGCTCTGTGGGTATAATTGTCCATTTGCTGTTTTTAAGAGCACTGTTACTGTGGACTCACTTCCATACATAACTGCATCTTTTTACACTTCTCCAATCAATTCATTCATGAGCCAGCACGAGCTAATTATTGTAGCTTTATTCAAATGCCTACCGGATTGTTCCTTTCTTTAAAAATTCATTTTTATTAGTCTGTTCACATGTTAACTTAGCATTAATTATTGACTGTCCCATGACCCTGCCTTGACACAGCCTTTTGGGAATGTTAAAATTTTTTTCATACATCAAACACATCCCCAACACTCTTCCCCCCCCTCCCCCAGGCAGGTTCTTAAATAGCTCTGTCTGGCATGAAACCTTTTTCTTTGATTTAATCTCTTTAAATAATACATGAAAAACTTGGGATAGCCGGGTGGTGGGGGCGCACGCCTGTAATCCCAGCACTCTGGGAGGCAGAGGATTTCTGAGTTGGAGGCCAGCCTGGTGTACAGAGTGAGTTCCAGGACAGCCAGGGCTATACAGAGAAACCCTGTCTTGAAAAAAACAAATCCAAAAAACCAAAAAAAAAAAAAAAAAAGAAAAAATTGGGATAAAGATTGTTTACTCTGCTTTATGAAGACAACTCAAATGTAATTACTTTTTTTCCCACAGGATGAATATTCCATTTTTCCTCAGACATACTCCATAGATATTAATGGTTATATTCTCGTGTATTCTGTTACATCAATCAAAAGGTAAGACTCTAGCAGCCTGCTTGGATTTTTACTGTACATAGACCCTTTTAAAAGACTGTGCTAGAATTAATAATAACAGAATTAGTTACTACACTAAATGTTTTCAGTGATTTTTCTTGTGAAGGAATCAGTTTATTACAGGGAATAGAGTCCTCAGTAATTTGCATCACACTAATAAAATAAAATCCATTTTCTTACTTGATACTGCCTAGGTTGTAACTGAATGTGATCTGAGCTTTTCTGATATGTAAATGGGAAGTAGTGAATTGGTTTTATGTTTTGTGTGTTTTGCAATATTAATATGGAATTGACCTAGCAATTTAGGGAGTTGAGTTTGTTTGCATGCTTTGTCCTGTGGGTTTGTGAAACGAGACCTTTGAATGATCAGGTTCCCTGACTAAAATGCACCGCTGCTTTGTTAGTGAGAATTAATTCTGGTTCCTTTAAGCAACGCATTTGTTACCAGGGATGGCATTCATTGTCACAAAAAGGAGTGGTCTGTTGCAGCAGACACAGATGTGGCTGAATATGTAAGGAGAATTCATGATGATGGAACAGCTTGTTTTTGAGGATTCATAGAAATACCAGTGTTGGTAGCAGTTTGATGGCTAGCTGACTGACCTCTTTTCAGTGTGTGAAATGTCAGTCTGTCACCCTGTCTGCCTTTTTAATGATGTGTTACTGATGCTGGGGAGGCGGCTCTATTGATAAAGTATCTTTAGCTGTCCAAGTATAGAACCTGAGTTTGGATCCAACACCCATGTAAAAGCCAGGCATGATAGCATGTGCCTATAACTCTACTTCAAATAGAAGGATCTCTGGGGCTCTATAGCCAGCCAGGCTAGCTAGTCAGCAAGCCCAGGTTCAGTTCAGTAAGACCCTGTCTCAGAGACTCAGTGACTGAGGAAGGCACCTTAGGTCAACCATACTGCACACCTACCCTTGCACACATAAAGAGAACAATTGTCAAACAGCTCACCACTGTTTCCTTAAGGGAATCCTTCTTCAGATGCCTTGTTTTTTACCTTAGTAGAGAGAAATTAAACACACAACTGCCAAAGGAACTTGCCCAGGGTTGCAGAGGCTGTATGTGGCATTGGCTGGTTGCCCGCTCCTCAGTCAAGGCCAGCTCTCTAGTTGAGTTTCACTGCAGCGCTGGGATTGTTCCGTCCTTACTGCATGTGGCTGCTAAAATCAGCTCGAATTTAACAAGATGTAAAGTTCAGTTCCTTACTGGCCCTAGCTAGCTACATTTCAACTGTTCAGTCAGCCTTACGGGGCAGTGTTTAGGTTCTTAACCACTACACACTATTGGTAACAGAAGTGTGTTTCCTCCTCTGTGGGCATGCCTGCCTGCATCCATGCATGCATCCATGGCAGGGGTCTCATACCTTGAAGTGTTGATGTGTAACTGGAAACTAGGTACTGCCAGTCCCTGCTTATACCTGAGTTAAAACAAACCTGGCCAGCTCCATGATCCTGGGAAACAGTTGGAGAAATGTAGATGTAGCTCTCAGGATACCCAGGAAGATACTATAAACATTGTACTACTCTGTGTTTTATGTTTTAGGTTTTGTTTTATTTACTTTTTCTTTCACTAAATTATTGAACCATCTTTTTCACTCTCTGCTTTAAAAAACAAAAACAAAAAAACAAAAGCAGAGTCTCACTATGAAGCCCTGGCACTCCTGTAACACTGTTTGGACCAGTGTAGCCTTAGACTCACAGAGAACCATCTTCTCTGCCTCATGAGTGATGGGATTAAAGGCGTGCTGCCATTCCCAGCTGATAAATGATCTCACCATGTAGCCCTGGCTGTCCTGAAATTCACATGTAGACCAGGCTAGCCTCCCGAGAGCTGGGCTTAAGGGCAACCGCAGAAAGGACTGAAGGCTGCCAGGTTCTGGGCAGCTTTACAAGTTGCCGTGTGTGCTGTTGATGCTCCCAGCAGGCCAAGTGAGGACGGGAGTGCTTGTGTCCATTAGCCAGTGGGCAGACGTAGAAAGGACATAGATGGTAGTAAAAGCCAGGGTTGGCATCACCCAGTGAGTGATTGTACTTAGGAAGGAGGGGGAGCCAGGGGTGGTGTCACATGTCTCTCTAACCCCAGCACTGTGGAGATAGGGGCAGACAGAACTGGCCAAGCCCAAGCTAGTCAGGGCTATACCTTGAGCATGCCAAAAAGGGGGCGGGGGAGAGATGATCAGTAGGGCATACCACCTCAAAAAATGTACTTCCAGATTGCACTTAAACATTCTGTTCTTTAATAGATGCAGTTTGAGGGCACAGTAGGTGTTGTGGTTTGTTGGCCCAGTGCTAGACTTTAGGTAAGACAGAGTAGTCACAATACAGATCCTGAGTGCCGTATGTGAAGAGAGTTATTAATTCTTTGTTCAAGTTAACAATGATGAACCTGTGGTATTTTTTTCCTACTGTAGATGTAAGTTTTTAAATTTCTCCATTAAAATGATGTTCCATGCCTTTTGTCTTGCAGTTTTGAAGTAATTAAAGTTATCCACGGCAAGTTGTTGGACATGGTGGGCAAAGTGCAGTAAGTAGCAGTGACGCTTGTCTAGAAGTGTGCTAGCATATCCTCAGGTGGGAGCTGGCTCGCACTCACAACTCTCGTGTTCTCTCCTCACAGGATACCTATTATGTTGGTTGGAAATAAGAAAGACCTGCATATGGAAAGGTGTGTTGCTCTGAAGTCCAAGAAAATGTAGTCACCAAAACGCCGTAAACTCTGTTCTCCTGGCTGCCATTATGTACAGCAGAGGCAATATGCAGTGTAAATGCCACACTTGTTTAGAGCAAGGAGCAAACTGGGACATTCTCCTGGGGTTAGTTAGCATGACAGGTGCTATTTAGTTGTCACGTAGTACCCTTGCACACTAGTTGTGATGAGCAGGGCAGGGACACCATGCCCAAAGAGCTGAGACTAACTTGGCTGGTTGGTGCTCTGGTGAACTGTGGCCCGACCGGATTTTCCCTGGCCCTGAGTGCTTAAGACCTTGCCATAGCCAGCAGATGGAGGCTGATCCCACGGTAGTGGGAAGCAGGCGCCTTTCTGAACCTGCAAGCCTTGTCCACTCTGTTGTAGCCATGCAGAGTTAAGTGCTCCTGCATTGCTTCCTGATGACACAGAGCGCAGGGTTCTGCTTACAGGAAAGTTGCCTGCTAAATTAGTCATAGCTTTTTACAAGACAGAAAACAAAGAATCAGAACTGTCTTCTCCCTTTAGGGTGATCAGTTATGAAGAAGGAAAGGCTTTGGCAGAATCTTGGAATGCAGCTTTTTTGGAATCTTCTGCTAAAGAAAATCAGGTATGTCATTTCTGAAATTAACTTTAGGTCACTCTCGTTAGTCAAAAGCATATATTCCTTCAGTTGGATCTTACCTGTCTTTTTTTTTTTTTTTTTTTTTTTTTTTTTTTTTTTTTTTGGATTTAGTTTTTTCGAGACAGGGTTTCTCTGTGTAGCCCTGGCTGTCCTAGA
The DNA here is from genome assembly GCF_947179515.1 of Apodemus sylvaticus. NCBI lineage: Eukaryota > Metazoa > Chordata > Mammalia > Rodentia > Muridae > Apodemus > Apodemus sylvaticus. The sequence continues at coordinate 4,870,479 of NC_067473.1, forward strand.
ACTCACTCTGGTAGACCAGGCTGGCCTCGAACTCAGAAATCCGCCTGCCTCTGCCTTCCAGAGCACTGGGATTACAGGCGTGCACCACTACCGTCCGGCTTACCTATCATTTCTAATATCGACTTTAGAGTGTTTTAAAAAGATACTAATAGGGGCTGGTGAGATGGCTCAGCAGTTAAGAGCACTGACTGCTCTTCTGAAGGTCAGGAGTTCAAATCCCAGCAACCACATGGTGGCTTACAACCATCTTAATGAGATCTGATGCCCTCTTCGGGTGTGTCTGAAGACAGCTACAGTGTACTTACATATGATAATAAATAAATCTTTAAAAAAAAAAGATACTAATAATTCCTAAGTTTTGTAAATACTCTGCTCTGGCAGGCCTAGAAGGCCTGTGGAGAAGGGTGAATGTGTGGAGAGCCCATTTGCTCCTGAGGCCGTGTCCATAGGCGGGAACAGAAATACGATGCAGACAAGGAGACTTAACTGTAACGGTGTCCCTCTTCAGTACAGAGTGGCTCGGGTGCATGGCTTTCTTTTTCATAATGATTCATTTACTGTAGGTGATACAGCAGCCTACTGTTGGCTCCTTTGTACAATCCACAGTTCAGACACAGAGCCTGGTGAGTGGGAGGGCCGGAGGGTGGCAGCCTGCTCCTGACCCAGGCCCGGCCCTTCCGTGTGGACTTGGCAAAGGTGGATAAACCCATGGAATGAAGAATAATGGGGTATAGGTAGCATCTTTGCACAGCAGGCAGGGGACTGTTAGGAGACCATCCTGTAGAACTGCTGGGCCTAGGCCATCCAAGGAGGGATTTATCAGTAAGGAAAAATAAGTTTTTTGTTTTTGTGTTGTTTTGTTGTTGGTTTGTTTGTTTTTTTTTCCCCAGGTTTTTTCAGACAGGGTTTCTCTGTGTAGCCCCGGCTGTCCTGGAACTCACTCTGTAGATCAGGCTAGCCTCGAACTCAGAAATCCACCCACCTCTGCCTCCCAAGTGCTGGGATTAAGGAAAAATAAGTTAACAGTTTAGACCAGAGATGCTGAGCCAGCATGTTTACAGTTTTTGGCTCAAAGCTGGTTATTTTTTCTTTGGAGTGCAGGATCTATTGGTTTACCTCTAAATTAATTTTAGAAATATTCCCTATGAGGTAAGACTCCCCACCCCCTAGGGGATGGAGGACAGGGAGCTGGCTCTGTGTGAGCTGAACTTGTGACAAGCAGAGTCATCTGACAACTTGTCAGCCCACCAAACTCTGTTTCCTCCCAGGTTATTTTAATGCAGAATTATTAAGTGTTATTTTGTTCCAGTTTCAGCCCTGTGATTGTCCCTTTAAGGGGTGTGTCATCTCCCTACTAGAGAGCTGCACTGAACTGCTGCTTCTTTTTATTCCTAGCTTCAGTGTTCTGCCCAGACCTTTGGTGTCTACACTGCTCTGGTTCCTCCATCCCTTGCTTCCCCTCTCTGCCTGACCTTCCTTGGCTACAGAGCACACACCCTGGCCTCCTCTAGAGCTTGCTCAGGTCCATAGCGTGTAGCAGCTGTGCTCTGTCTGCCTTCCAGTCACCGCACACACCTCTGCTGCTTCTTTAAACACAAGGAGGAAGGCCATTGCCTAGGCCTAAAATGTCCTCCCCTGTTGTCTGCTTGCATCCTTGGGTAGTTCACAGTATTCACGTTTCATCATGGGGCCTGTTTGACCCACCACTAAGATGGTGTTACCACCCTGAGGAAAGGCCAGGCTCAGAGTAGCTAGCTGCACTTGTCAAGGCCAAGGAGCCAAAGAGTCAGCCCGGACCTTGCCTGTGCTGCTCTGCCTCTCCTGGGAGGAAGCTCCTCAGCCTCCAGGTCTGCACTCAGGTTTCCCTCCTGGGCCCCTCCTTTGCATCCAGCTGCACTGAATGGTCCTGGCTTCCCTTCAAGCACTCAGTGATATCTGAGGTGGGCTCACCCAACCTTTATGCCCTCCTGTTGATCTGTCATGTCCAGCTCAGATGTCGGGGTCCTCTGTATCAGCTCAGCTGGGGAACAGACAGTGAAGTCCAGATAGCAAGACAAGAGATTAGCACTAATGGCACCTGGACTTTTAATTGAATTAGATAGTGTTGCTTTTCTCCTCTGTTCTCAAAAGTATCTGTAGAACTATCTCATTTTAGAAATAAGAAAATTAAATCTAAAAATGTTAAGAACTTGAGGACCTCTAACTATAAGCAGTAGAACCAGACCCACCCATAGCCTGGCCTTTTCCTCAGTATCACATTCTGATAAACAGGGAAGCTAAGCCAGTGGCCTTATGCTTTCAGGAGAGATGAGTGCTGTACTGGCTTGTACTTAGTCAGATGATAGAGTTAATCACTGAGCGGAGTGGAAGCAGAGGGTGTGAGTGGGTGCGGTGGTAAGCATGGTGTTCTCTGGTAAAGGCAGCTTCTGTTTCCCAGTGACTTATAGAACAAGTGATTAACCACGAGCCAGTCAGTGACATGGGAGGGCCAAGGCTCGGCGCCTCTCTGGTGAGGGCAGCTGGAGGGCTGGAGCTAGGGAGCCTAAGGAGATAGGCTAAGGGTCCCCAGCGTGCTCCTGCTACAGGGCCAAGGTGAGCAGCTGCTGCACAGCTCCCAGGGTTGAGTGAGCACCTGCTGGATGCTTGCTGAGTGAGCGGGGTCAGCGCTGTGAGACAAGCTGGCCTAGAGAAGAGAACAGTGGTTAGCTAGCCAGATAGGTAACTGGTGGGACTGCAACATAGATCAGAGGGCGTTGACTCCTGATGAGGAGGTGACCGGAGCCAGATCCTGCCTCTGAAAACAATAGCTTTTAATTTCCATGATCACAGGCCAGAGACTGACAGTTCCCATCACCCTTCAGAAAAAGGAGATCTTTCTAAAGCTGAGAGGAGTTTGGCCACAGAACTAAGACTGAAGTGGCAGTCACTAGAGGAGAGGAGACCAAGACTGGGAGGAGTGGGGTTCACTGGGAACTTGGCTAGACAGGTTTGTAATTGGTGGCATGGTGCACAGGAGGACTAGCTATGAGTGCTGGAGGGCTTGTGACATCTGTAGGCGCAGCCCAGAGAAACAACGCAGTCAGTCTGGAAGTTGGGGGCACCAAGAGAATGGGGGGTATGTAGGAGCAGGAGGGGCAAGAAGAATACCGCTCCTGTCGGAGGGAGGCCGGGGTACCAGAGGTCCTAGGAATGGGAGCCTCTTAGGAGCTGCAGAGGTACAAGGTTAAGGTGAAGCCAGAGATGAGCCAGACCCCAAATATCCAGAGAGCATCAGGGAAGAGCATAGGGCAAGCAGAGTGGAGGCCAGCTGCTGTGACGAAGGCCCCGTTGACCCTGAAGAACAGACGGGGCCTGCCCTCCTCAGTCTTGTTGGTCATGAACAGCTAGAGAGTCTTCTGAGAAGTAATCTTGTCTCTTCTTAACTTCTCTTCAGACTGCTGTTGATGTTTTTAAAAGGATAATTTTGGAAGCAGAAAAGATTGATGGAGCAGCTTCACAAGGAAAGTCTTCGTGCTCGGTAATGTGACATTCTGCTGCAGAACCTGCGGACACTGGGAATATCTTCCACCAGAGAAGCAAACTGCCCATCATCCTTGAAGATAAACTATGCTTCTGTTTTCTTCTGTTAACCTGAAGATGTTGTTTGGGTCAGAGGTCCTCCCCTTTCAGATTATGTTAACGTCTGACTCTGTCCAAATGAGCTCACTTCCATTTTCAAATTTTAAACAATCATATTTTCAATTTATATATTGTATTTCTTAATATTATGACCAAGAATTTTATCGGCATTAATTTTTCAGTGTAGTTTGTTGTTTAAAATAATGTAATCATCAAAATGATATACATGTTACACTACTATTAACTAGGCTTCAATATATCAGTGTTTATTTCATTGTGTTAAATGTATACTTGTAAATAAAATAGCTGCAAACCTTAGTCCTTGGTTGCTGCTTTTGATGTACTGGTTTTTTAACCAGTTGGGATGGGACATGGTGGTGCACATCATTTGGTTGGTTGGTTTAGTTTGCTTTTTTTGACAGGGTTTCTCTGTGTAACCCTGGCTGTCCCGGGACCCACTCTGCAGACCAGGCTGGCCTCGGACTCCAAAGTTCTGGGATTGAAGGCGTTTGCCACCACTCACTGCCTGGCTTAACAGTGTTCCCTGATTCTGTTAACCCTGACTCGTTCCCCACTCAGCCCCAGACACCTCTAACATCTCCCTCTTAATATCTTCATGTTCTCTCCTGCGTCCGGTTAGTGCCTCCTTTGCAATGTTGGTTCATCTTGTTGTGTTTGTCTTCCGTGGTAACTGCAGTGGCCATGCTGTGCCTAGTAGACATTATTTCATAGCACTCTCTCCTCCAGCTCGCCCTGCCCCCGCTCCCAGTGTTCTGAGGAAGGCAAGCTTGCTTTGTAATGGAGCCCCTTCCCTGTTAAAATTTCACAGAGCCACTTCTTTCTTTCCTTTCTTCTCTTTCTTTCTTTCTTTCCTTCCTTCCTTCCTTCCTTCCTTCCTTCCTTCCTTCCTTCCTTCCTTCCTTCCTTCCTTCCTTCCTTCCTTCCTTCCTTCCTTCCTTCCTTCCTTCCTTCCTTTCTTTCTTTTTTGGTTTTTCGAGACAGGTTTTCTCTGTGTAGCCCTGGCTGTCCTGGAACTCACTCTGTAGACCAGGCTGGCCTCAAACTCAGAAATCCGCCTGCCTCTGCCTCCCAAGTGCTGGGATTACAGGCGTGGCCACCACTGCTGGGCCACAGAGTCATTTCTAGAGATCATAATTCTTTTTTTTTGTTTCTAAGATTTATTTATTTTATGTATGTGAGTACACTGTCGCTCTCTTCAGACACACCAGAAGAGAGCATCAGAACCCATTACAGATGGTTGTGAGCCACCATGTGGTTGCTGGGATTTGAACTCAGGACCTTCGGAAGAGCAGTCAGTGCTCTTAACCGCTGAGCCATCTCACCAGCCAGAGTCATTTCTGATACCAAGCAAATGCCACAGTCAATGTAATGAAGTGCATATCTTAAAGGGTGGTGTCCGCCTGCGGGCACTGCCCAAGGAATGAGAGGTGATGGGTTCCTTCCTCTTCCATCTACCATGGTGGCCAGTGAATAGTGCCCCTCGTGAGCCGTCTTGCAGGGACTGGGGAGATGATCCAGTTGGGAAAGTGTTTGCACCAACATGAGGACCTAAGATGAGAGTCCCAGATTTTAAAACAGCCTTTCCCGGGAGGCGAGAGCTGAGGCTTCCTGGAGCTGGCCGCCCGCCACCCTAGCTAAATTGGGCAGCTCTAGATACTGCGTCATTAAAGGCAGTGTTTATCTTGGTGGCACGTGAAAGTAATCTTAGATTCATTGAGCTACAGGAAGCACAAATGTAAAAGTAGGTTTATGTTTAAAGTATTTTACAGCTCAGAATACAAGTAAAATCACATTACAAGGTGAGATTTACATGGGGTTTTGCTAAAGCAGCCATCTGCTCTGCCCTCCCCAGTCTGACGTTTCTTCACCAGCTACCTCCACGGCTTTCCTAAACGTTGTTAGTAGACCCCAGCCGCCTCTGCTTCGGCTCATCCGCGACTGGTGTCTTCCAGTGACTTGGTGCACTAATCTGGCCTGTTCTGTTAAGCCTCTCACTGGGCCTTTCTTCGGCCTTTAACTGGGATGCCTTCAAGCAGGAGGGTCAGGTGAAGAGGTAGAAGAAAAGAATTTTTTAAACGAATGTACAAACTCTGCCTGGTGAGTTTTCTGTCCCCACCTTATCCTTGGGCTCCAGCTTTATCTACTTGGGTTTTCTCAGGGGCGTTTCTAGTGTGGTGGTGGTGGTGGTGGTGGTGGTGGTGGTGGTGGTGGTGTTCCCCTGTTGGGAGTGTCTTGCCATGCTGACACCCAGGCTGGTTTCAAACTCAGCCATCGCACCACAGTGTCCTGAGTTCTGGTCCGGCAGGTGTCTGTCACACCCAGCACTCCCAACATGGAATTACTGATTTTACTCAGAAGTGTGATCTGCCTCTAGGATCTCAGCTTGACTCCCACCTGTTCCAGCCTCTGCCCCCCATACAGCTCTCCCATACATCCCTTCTCGTTACATCCCGTCCAGTGCCATCGTGGACAAAACAGACTTCCTCCATCACTTAAAATCCTTCACCAGTAACTACGCTGCATCTAGACTAGTGCTGCCGAGGCCAGGCGTGGGTTTGCTGATGCCTCCAACCCTAAGCTCGCCCTTCACTGGTGCTGTCTGTTCAGTCTGATCTAGAACCAGGAGGCCTGTAAGCCGGGTCTGCCCTTCCCTCTGCCTCCAGTGTTCTCTCGTCTAGAGGCTTCCACGTGGACCTGAAGCAACCTTGGTGTGCTCAAGCCCTGGTGCTTCATGCAGAACAGCGGATGTCAGCTGATCATCGCCAGGGCCCTGGGCCCTTGAATGTATGGGCCTTGTTGCCACACTGCAGGGTCCCTGGTTCCTCCCCAATGTCACACTTGGAGCTGTGAAACAGACACTTTCTACTGAACTGCTTCAAGTGCCTATGATTTTTTTTTCTACTTACCGTGAGAATTTACAACATCTTAATTCTTAACACTCCTACTCAGAAATCCAAGTCGATTTCAGTAGCTAATCAAAGCAAGCTGGTGTGTGCATAACTCCATTTACTTGCCTTGTTTCTGCTGCTGCTGCTATGAAATGACACATTCATATGCAGAATGCCTTTACCAGACTTGTAACTGCTTATTAAAGATATGAGAGATGGAAACCAGAGATGTTGGTGCACACACCTTTAGTCCCAGCTCTCAGGAGGCAGAGATTGGCAGAACCCTGAGTTCAAGGCCAGCCTGGTCTATCGAATGAGTTCCAAGACACGGTTACACAGAGAAACCCTGTCTCAGGTAAGAGTAGGACAAAACTATGTGGGTGGGATAGAGCTCCCTGAGCAGGAGGCCTAGGTTCAGGCCCAGCTCTGAAAAGGGAAGGGGAAGGGACACAGTGGTCATATTTTTGCATGTTTTCAGTTACGTTTAATTATGTGTCTAGGTATGCACGTGTGTGTGATAGACCCTGGAGGCCAGAAGCATTGGATACCCTTTACGGAAGGTTGTGAGCTGCCCAGTCTGAGTGCTGGGAATCAAATGAGCGTCCTTTGCAAAAGCAATACATGCTCTTAACTTCTAAGCCATCTCTCCAGCCCCCTTTACCTCTGTCTCACACCTTTACAGATGCCCTTTGGTTCTTCGTGTACATTAGCTTCTGTCTTTGAGTCTTCCTGAGTACTGTGGCCAGCCATGGCCAATGGCAACCCACCTGTGGGATGTATACACACATCTCTGCCCTGCCTCCTACATGCTCTGGGAATTCTGCTGCTGAGGCAGTTACACGCCCTGCCACTGGTCCGCAATGGGGCAAGGCCAGGCCTTCAGTTATCGGCCCCTCTCCTATCTCAAGTGGAAAGGTTTCTTCAGCCTTGGCGCCCACTGCCATGTGTGATGCCGACTCAGAATGCAGCCCTGGAGATCTGGAATTATGCAGGGGACTCAGAATATGCTGCTGCTAATCTTGAAGAGGAGTACTCCCCTGCTCCCCTCCAAAAAGGAACTCTAGTGCCTGTGGGCCTGAGAAATGAGTTCTCAACCCACTGTTTCCAGAGTAGCAGGCTATTGTGCACCTTTGAGGCCAGAATGCCTTCCAAAGCATTCCTCAGAAAATTCCTCAGATAACTCCTTTCCATCCCTCAAGGGGAATGTTTTGGGGGTTCCTCCCTGCTGCCCCCCACTTTTGACAGCTTACTGGAAGGCAGTGGCATCCTCAGTAGCTGAGTTAGCTCTGATGTGAACCAGGCTAAAAGAAGCCCAGGGCTCCTTGCTGACAGAGAGGAGGCCAGTAGTTCAGAGAAGTCGGGGGGGGGGGGGGGGGCAGCTGGCAGAGAACGCCTCTTACTCATGGTTTTTACTGAAACGTGTTTAAACACAGCTGAGCCTGACACCCTCAGCTTAGGACTAAGTAAGACTCAAGAGTACCCCAATTCTGCACCTAGGCAACTCCTATAGCTCTGCTTTCTCCATAAAACTTTGCTGGGGATTGTATCAAGGCTGCAAGTGGGACTGGAGAGGTGGCTCAGAGGTTAAGAGCACTACTGTCTGCTCTTCCAAAGGACCCGGGTTCAGTTTCCAGCACCCACATGGCAGCTTGCCATTGTAACTCCAGTGCCAAGGGATCCAGACCCAGGGGTATGTGATACCCCCACACCAATGCCCAGGAGTGTGTGATACCCCCACACCAATGCACATAAAATTAAATATTTTTTTTTTAAAGTCTGCAAGCTTAGATGTTTCCAGAGCCTTTGGCAAACACATGGATAGTTCATAGCTGACTGTTGCTGGCCACCCTGAGGGCTCATCAGAACTCACTCCTCACTATTTGGTGACGCTTCCCTAGCAGCCACCAGCATGGTGGGTGGCTCAGACTTACTTCCTTCAGCAATGTGAGCTCACCCCCAAGTTCCACATCCGTCCAGGCAGAGCGGACTCCCAAGCGGCCTCTCCACACAAGCTTACAAAGGCTGAGAAAAATTCTTCATACCAATTTGACCTGTGGCATCAGCAACACTGGACTCTGCTGACATGGTGATAGAAATGCAAGTCTGACATGATTCATCCATCAGGAGACCTGCTGTTCAGTGTCCCATGTCACAAGCTGGGCCTTCAGAGCTAGGTGCCCAACTGCTATTGCAATGCGGTAGAATCTGTCCCAGTCAACAGCCAGGGAAGCTGTGCTGATAAGAGCTTGGTTCATCTTCAGAGGAACAGATGTCAAAAGTCCCACGTCCGCTCCCACAGGTTTGATTGGTTTATCTGAAGGCTGTCCTGGAGATCAGCTCTGATTCAGCCTCCAACTAGCTGGGAGCGTGACAGCACACACCACTGATCCTGCTGTGTTTGGTGTAATTTTTTATTACATTTTTATCTACTTCCTGTATGTGGACATACAGAGGACAACTTTCCAGAGTTAGATCTCCTCTCCACTGTGAGGCTTCTGGGAATCAAACCCTGGCCATCAGGTTTGGTGATGAGTACTTTTAGACCCACCGAGCCATCTCATTGGCTCCGGGGCTTATGATTTTTATGGTATGTCCTCTCACAACAGACAGTTTAGATTCCAAATACGGTGGTCTTAGTAACTGAGACTTTTACACAGTTCTTTCTGCTGCCCAAAGCCTGGGCAGAGCCAACCTGTGCCCAGCAGGGAGCGGTTCTGCACCGAGGAAGCACCAGACTGCGTGGGACCTGCCTTTTTATCCCTACTGCCATGGACTGAAAGCCAGGTAAGTCAGAAGCCTTCGTGATGGTGAGGCAATCATCCTGAATTTCATCCTAAAACGAGCAGCAGCCTGGTGCGGAAGCCAGAACAGCTGAAAGCCTGCCTTTCCTTGCTGACGTCCCCATCTCCTAGGCTGTGAAGGAGCCTGCCGGGCACAACCTTTTCTGCATCTGTAACTGTGGTGCAAAAAGTGCTCAAGTGATGCCCAGAGCTGTCCTGGCCTCTTGCCTCCTTGGAGCACCTGGTGTCGAGCCAGGAAGGAAGGAAGCCGCTGCAACCAGCTGCTACCAGCTGTGCAATCTGCTTCCCTTGGCTTCCCCATCTGTGAAATGCAGCCTCGTCTGAGCCCAGTGGTCTCAGCTGTCTCTTGAGCTGGATTAAAATGTCCACCTGAAGAAACTACAAGTAAGTCCTCAGTTTTTATGAGAACTTTTTTTTCTCTCTTTAAAATTCAAAGAGGTTCCCTTTGAGTTATTCTTGGCGCATGGCATCTATAGCCTCTTGGCCATCGGCTCCCCAGCAGGCAAGGTGGTGTGCACTCTGCTGCTCCTACTGTTGGAGAAAGACATAGCACCCTAATTTCTCTCTCCACATCTCTAAACAAGTGTCATCCACAAATTCCACAGAAAGTATTGGGTCACCTCCCCGGAACGAGAGGAGATAAACACATTTTGTGCCCCTTCCTTCAGCTACCAAACTTAAAACAATGAACCTCAAAAAATTAAAGGTTTTAGCTGGTGTAGGCACACACTTTCCCGTGCCAGCACTTGGGAGGCAGAGGCAAAGCAGATCTGTGAGTTCAAGACTAGCTTGGTTTGTGGTTTCAGGCCAGTCAATGATGTCCTGTCTCAAAAAGCAAGCTAATTAAAAAATATTCTTCAGAAATCCATGCAGGGGAAAGGAAAAAGCTAAGATCTGGGTGCAGCCAGAAAAGGAACTTGCCTCCCAATAAAAGATAGGACACAGTTCCAACAATCTATATATGTGACCACCTTGCAATGAGAGACCAAGGGAAGACAATGATGGGCCAGTGATTGACAGGATTACACCTAAATCCATAATTACACATACCATATAACCCTCCATTTCAAAGATGGATGTGGGGAGTCAGTGGATTCTTGGTCTCCTTAGTGAGATGTTAAACATGTCTCCTTCTCTGTGCCTTATTGTGACTTGGCTCTTTGACTGGCATGCTGGAGATGAGGCGGTCTAGCCAGAGGTTCAGTTTCTACCCTGAAGTCTGCAGCAACCAATAGTTTTACATTAAAGAGCCAGGTTACATAGCATCACTTGTTGTACAGGAGGATTTCCTCATCCCTGAGGGCAACCAGACCTTGGGGCCCTGTCTAGTATTATAATACATAGCAACAGACCAAACCTCAACAATTCCCCTTTTTTAGTCTAAATAAAAAGGCTCATTCTCCTATAATAATAAACACCATACAGTAGGAACAATTATGAAACAAATACAAAAAGAATTAGGTAAGAATTACTTTTTGTTTGTTTGTTTGTTTGTTTGGATTTGGTTTTTTCAAGACAGGGTTTCTCTGTGTAGCCCTGGCTATCCTGAAACTCACTCTGTAGACCAGGCTGGCCACGAACTCAGAAATCCGCCTGCTTCTGCCTCCGAGAGTTACATTTTAAAAAGGCCAGTTAGTTTGCATTTGGCAACTCAGGAGAAAGTATTTCATTATCTGTCCTAGCTTGGTGAGTTCAGAGTTCTGCAATTAAACCAATTTCTATTATAATTTGCATTATTAACCTAAAAATATTTTCTTAGACCTAAAACATTTTCCTAAATGCTAAACAATTTAAGTTTAATTGTGAGATTATATCTAGTCTTCAACCCATTAAAGACCCAAGAAGGAATAAATATTACCTGCATGCATATGCAAGAAGCACAGAAACATAGCTTCCAAAAACTATTGAAATGACAGAGATGGTTGACTGTCTAGATAGTCCCCAATATTCTTTATAATGTTACAGCATCTATCTTTTGCCTTCTGACCCAAAATATCTGACAGTATGTGAAGCAGGAATTATGAATGACTTGCGTACCCTATCTTGGTAGAGATTGGCAATCTACTTCCCTGTGTCTGTTTATCCTTTCTGGACAGTATTTTAATCTGCATATAATGTTAAGGCACTTTCTTTGCCAGGAGGCTAGCTTGCCATTGAAGCATCTCCATACGGAAGTTTCTGAACCTCATCATCCTTTCCAGAGTTGGATGGAGAGTTGACATGCCTCAATGTCACAAAAGATCTTAAATTAATAAAATTATGTTTAAATGCCATATTCTGTGAGTCTCTGAAGTTTTTAAAGACCATTTTATAGTGTATCTGAACAAATATTGCCTGACTTCAGCTACCTATTATCTGTTTAACCCAGGATGTATATTTCTATGATAAATCCATCCTAGTATCTAACATGAACAATGAGTTTGATTGACTATTAACTTGTATTACTTAATTATTTTAAACAGCTTGCAAGAGCAGCTATTAGAAGGACTGGTACTAGACCTTCTGTTATTAAATGAGTTGCATGGGCACAATGCCTAGACAAGAGTTGAAGCATACATAGATTAGGCTGTAACAAAATTAATCTCAACTTTTGTATCAATATACAAAGATGTATACTAATGATAACCTTAAACCTGTATCAATATATAAAATTCTGTACCAATGTAACAAAATATAACCACATTCTGTGTCAAAAGATAAAGATCTCTACCAATGTAATCTTATGGCTATAAACTGTCTTTGGTTTAAGAACTCTCTCTCTCTGTGTTCATGCCTCTTCCTATGAGCCCACATCACCTGGCAGAGGCGGTCCGAGCAGTAACCCTCTTGCCTCCTGCTGGTCTGCTCCAGTCAAGGCAAGCCCTCGAGCTTAGCACAGGTCCTCCGCTTGCCACAGCCCAGCTTTGGTTCAAGACCGCATGCCCTTTCCCAGAGGCCAAAGACCACGGACGAATGCTGCCAGGCACACCTGGGCATCACTTCCCTTCTGCCCAGGGTCAGCATGCCCCAAGGACACCTCTGCCAGCCCCATACTACCTGCCAGACATAGCCTCACAGCCCTCATTTGCCCCAGGACCTGGCTATGCTGAACTCTGACTCCAGCGTCAGTTCAGCCTAGGTCCAGATACTACGCTTGTGCCTCACAAAGCAGGACCCCACCTCCACACACTGCAGATTTCCTCTGACACTGAGCGACTTCTAAGCCTCTCCCCACTCCCCACTGCCCCGTTTGCTGAACTGGGACTGATGGTACCACTGGGTGGGATGCCCTGAGCGGAACTGGAGTGTCTTCGTTAGGGTTTTCATTGCTGTGAAGAGACCATGACCAAGGACAGCATTTAATTGGGGCTGGCTTACAGTTTAAAGGTTCAGTCCATTATCATCATGGCAGGAAGCACGGCAGCATCCAGCTAGACATGGTGCTGCAGGAGCTGAGAGTTCTAGATCTTGATCCAAAGGAAGCCACAGGAAACTGACTTGCACAGGCAGCCAGGGAGAGCGTCTCTTCTGCACTGGGCAGAGCTTAAGCATAGGACCTCGAAGCCCACCCCACAGTGATGCACTTCCACTAACAAGGCCACACCTCCTAATAGTGCCACTTCCCAAGGGCCGAGCACAGTCACATCACACACAGGTCTCCTCACCCCACATAGCCCAGATGGTGAGCATTGACTAGAAGCCCCAGGAAACATGGCAGCTTTACCTCTGACAGGGCTCACTGGTCCTGTGGCTCATTCAAGGAGGATGCCTGGGCTGGAGAGATGGCTCAGTGGGTAAGAGCATTGGCTGCTCTTCCAGAGGTCCTGAGTTCAATTCCCAGCAACTACATGACGGCTCACAAACATCTGTAATGGGATCAGATGCCCTCTTCTGGTGTGTCTGAAGATAGCGACAGTGTACTCATATACATTAAACAAATAAATAAACGTTTTGAAAAAAAAAGAAGAAGAAGAAGAAGAAGAAGAAGAAGAACAAAAGAATGTCCTAGCAAGCTAGTCCATCCATTATCCAGGGTCTAGGTCATCCAAAATTGGGCTACCAAGGTGATACTGTTATGCTGAATTAAATTATTTATTTAGAGTAAGAAAATTACTATGTGAAAACATTTGCTCAGGCTATACATACCCTGGGGATGACCCTGCATGGAATCCTAGTAACTTACTCCTGGGCCTAAAGCATCCTTATGATAAATTCCTGAGGTGCTCTGAGAGGCTCCAAGCTCCCACACGAACACCAAAGGGATTGCTGCCTTACTAAGTGGAGACCCTCTTGCATTCTATGCCTCTAAGTCTGCCTCGCCCGCTTGAAGAACTCTGGGAAATGTGGCCAAGCCCTCCAGCAGCTCTTGTTTTCGTTTGGGTTTGAACATCAGCCTTTGGAGGACACACAGCAGATAATAAATGTTAGTCTCCCACTGACATAGCCTGGATGGGTGTAGCTTGAGGACCGTGATGACAAGACACCTAGGTTACTTTTCTGAAATTTTCAGACAGCTTTTATTAAAATTATTCATTCTTTTATTGTGGTTTCTATGATTCTGAGAATGACTTTGTAACAGCAGGGGCCAAAACTCCACCCTGAGAGCAGGGGCCACCAGGGTGTTCGGAGCCTGCTTCCCGTGGTGAGCATGGCACATGGTGCAGGCCTGCATCACTCATTCCGGCCCCCATCCCTGTCCTCGCCTCATCCGGCGCCTTCCCCAGGCCTGACAGTCTCCTACTTCTCCATCCTGGAACTGCAGCCAAGTCCTGAGCGAGGGCGGGTGGAGCTGAGGCTTGCTTTCCTGGATACGCAGTGGATAATACTCTGGAAACCTCCTGTTCCTGGGATCCCAGTGGGCAGATTGAGTGGCACCCACACCAGTGGTGCCGTATTCCCGCCCACACTCCTGGGTGCACGTAATCACCAGCACTTGCTGGGCCTTCCTCCTGCCTTCTCAGTGCGATGAGAAGCGATCTTAGGGGATGAGAGCAATCTTAGGCCCCTGCCCAGGCAGCTGAAGCTCAGGGACTGAGCCAGGGACTTGGTGGCTCACAGGAGGACAGGAATTATGGCATATCAGGAAGACCCCAGATCCCTTTCCAGAGGTCAATGGCATTGGAGACCATGCAAGGACAAACACAGGGTGTGGCACAGAGACACGAGCCCTGCCCCTGAGTGACCAGGGGAATTTCTTGGTGGCATAAATCTGCCAGCTAGCAAGAGGAAGGTCAAAGCTTCCCTTTTGGGAAGGATGGTCTGAAGGAGCCAAACAGTGAATTCTCAGCACACCTCACACTCCCTGGCTGGTGCTGAGGCAGGAAGAGAGAGAGAGAGAGAGAGAGAGAGAGAGAGAGAGAGAGAGAGAGAGAGAGAGAGAGAGAGAGAGAGCCAGTCAGAGGGAAGAGGCGGGAGAAGGAAGGCAGTCATGGGGGAGCTGTCCTGGGATCCTAGAGTCTGAGAAGCAGTTTGCAGACCCCAGTCTCTGTCTGTGCAACTCCATACACCCCATCCCTGCCCAGTGGCCAAAAGCCTTCCAAAGTTTGTCATTTTTTCCTGCCAGCCACAATGATGCAAGCTTTTAATCTCAGCACCTGGAAGGCAGAGGCAGGAAAATCGCCTCTCTGAATCTGAGGCCAGCCTGTTCTACACAGTGAATTCCAGATGAGTCAGGGCTGCACAGTGAGACTATGACTCAAATAACACATTTGTCTTATATATATATACATATATATATATGTACATACATATATACATATATATACATATACATATATATATGTACATACATATATACATATATATACATATACATATATAGTGTGTGTTTTGGGCTTTATTAAAACATTTTAGCTTGTCTTTGATGTTGAGATATACTTTTTGGAGAAAGAATTAATAATTTTTGAAAAAGATCAAATTTTCTACATAGTACTTTTTGATGAGAACTTGAGACTACTAAGTTATTAAAAATATGTATTAATTCTTATCTTTTTGCATATGTATATGTATATATATATGGAGAGAGGGGGGAAGAGGGGAAGGTGGGAGAAAGATACTGAATACTGCGGTGGTTATGGGGACTGGGAAAGGAAACAGAAGGTGCCTTGGATCAAACTTCAGTTGAGGCACATCCGTGAAACTCTCAATGTGCTAACAAACACTAGTACTAAAATCTATGAATGAGCAAGTAAACAAGAAACTAGCTAGAATGAATATCTTTGACGTCAGCTAGGGTGTCTGGTAGACGGGTTTCTACACATCGGCTGTTGTGAATTAATGTAGATATTACTCCCAAATTTAGTGTGAATCTCTTCCATGAGCCCACTTATTGCACCTGCCTTGTCTACAGCTCAGGGTCGTCACAATCATTTGTTTTAAAGGCCAGTTTGCTCCTGTGATGACCCTGTGTTTGACGTGTGGATGTTTCACATGGTTCCTGACAAGAACATTTCCTATGAGTAAGAAATATTCTGACTCTGACTTGTTCAAATCTGCTAGTATCAGGAAAGGTTTAGCAATTCACTACAAATGATATTTTCTCAGTTAAATCCTCATTGCCTTCAGAATCAGTCTCCTCAGATGTAACTTCATCAATGAGCCAGAAAAAAAATTAGATGTATTTTCATCAGAAGAATCCATTGTAATGTTACCCTGAGAATCGTTTGGCCTCAACTATGTCAGAAAGCAATGCCGTGGAGGCGGAAGGTAACGCAGCTCACACTTGTCATCTGCTTTGACTTATCGTCCTTAGCTTTCTGTTGTGACAGGAACTACGCTACAGGAATTTCTAAGTTGGACTTAGTTTCCCAGGCAGTAAGTCTTTTCTATGGAATGAGGATTCAGCTAATTTCTTCTGACAAATAAGTTACAAGACATTTGGAGATATGTACTTAAGGTTGCACACTTCCTGGATTGCCAGGAGCCATTCTCACGTAGTGTTTTATTCGACAGAAGTCCAGCGTGTTTCCGCATTCCCAATGGTTCCCCCACTGCTAAGATAGACAACCACGTGAGCTCGCAGGCCTGACTGAAAGCACACTAAGGCATTTCAGTGACCTTTATCCTGTTCCATTTTAAGAGACATTTACTGGGGTGTGGGGGCTGGAAACCATTGCTTACCCACTGCCCTTCCTTCAAGTCAAGTGGCCGGGCAGCTTCTGACCGCAGGGCGGTTGGGCTTGCCCCGTTCTGAGGCCTAGTCTCCTGGATCGCTAATTTAAAGCCCGTCAGACAAAAGAGTTAAACTCTGCT